>NC_092343.1:277122570-277392570 GCF_046630445.1 Rutidosis leptorrhynchoides
AAGGCACAAAAACTGATAAGAAAAGGTTGCTATGCTGTTCTAGCACACGTCGAGAAAGTACAAACTGAAGAAAAGAGCATCAATGATGTTCCCGTCGCAAAAGAATTTCCCGATGTATTTCCGAAAGAATTACCGGGACTACCTCCACATTGATCTGTTGAATTTCAAATAGATCTTGTACAAGGAGCTGCACCAATAGCTCGTGCTCTTTATAGACTCGCACCCAGCGAGATGAAAGAACTGCAAAGCCAACTGCAAGAACTATTAGAACGTGGGTTCATTCGACCAAGCACATCACTATGGGGAGCTCCTGTTTTGTTTGTCAAGAAGAAGGATGGTACATTTAGGTTGTGTATTGACTACAGAGAATTGAACAAACTTACCATCAAAAACCGTTATCCACTGCCGAGAATTGACGACTTATTTGATCAACCAGAAGGCTCGTCGGTTTATTCGAAGATCGATTTACGTTCTGGATATCATCAAATGCGAGTAAAGGAGGATGATATTCCAAAAACTGCTTTTAGGACGCTTTATGGTTATTACAAGTTTATGGTTATGCCGTTTGGATTGACTAACGCACCAGCTGTGTTCATGGACCTTATGAACCGAGTGTGTGGGCCATATCTTGACAAGTTTGTCAATGTTTTCATCGATGACATACTTATTTACTCAAAGAATGATCAAGAGCACGAAGAACATTTGAGAAAAGTGCTAGAAGTATTGAGGAAAGAAAAACTGTATGCTAAGTTTTCAAAGTGTGCATTTTGGTTGGAAGAAGTTCAATTCCTCGGTCACATAGTGAACAAAGAAGGTATCCAGGTGGACCGGGCAAAGATCGAAACCGTTGAAAAGTGGGAAACCCCAAAAACTCCGAAGCATATACGTCAATTTTTAGGATTGGCTGGTTACTACAGAAGATTCATCCAAGATTTCTTCAAAATAGCAAAACCTTTGACTACATTAACGCATAAAGGGAAGAAATTTGAATGGAAGGATGAACAAGAGAAGGCGTTTCAATTATTGAAGAAAAAGCTAACTACGGCACCTATATTGTCATTGCCTGAATGGAATGATGATTTTGTGATTTATTGTGACGCATCAAAGCAAGGTCTCGGTTGTGTATTAATGCAACGAACGAAGGTGATTGCTTATGCGTCTAGACAATTAAAGATTCACGAACAAAATTATACGATGCATGATTTGGAATTAGGCACGGTTGTTTTTGCATTAAAGACTTGGAGGCACTACTTATACGGGGTCAAAAGTATTATATATACCGACCACAAAAGTCTTCAACACATATTTAATCAGAAACAACTGAATATGAGGCAGCGTAGGTGGATTGAATTGTTGAATGATTACGACTTTGAGATTCGTTACCACCCGGGGAAGGCAAATGTGATAGCCAATGCCTTGAGCAGGAAGGACAGAGAACCCATTCGAGTAAAATCTATGAATATAATGATTCACACTAACCTTACTACTCAAATAAAGGAGGCGCAACAAGGAGTTTTAAAAGAGGGAAATTTAAAGGATGAAATACCCAAAGGATCGGAGAAGCATCTTAATATTCGGGAAGACGGTACCCGGTATAAGGCTGAAAGAATTTGGGTACCAAAATTTGGAGATATGAGAGAAATGGTACTTAGAGAAGCTCATAAAACCAGATACTCAATACATCCTGGAACGGGGAAGATGTACAAGGATCTTAAGAAACATTTTTGGTGGCCAGGTATGAAAGCCGATATTGCTAAATATGTAGGAGAATGTTTGAAGTGTTCTAAGGTCAAAGCTGAACATCAAAAACCATCAGGTCTACTACAACAACCTGAAATCCCGGAATGGAAATGGGAAAACATTGTAACGTCCCGCACTTTTTCGATCATTCTATACTTATAAGATTAATATTTACATAAATTAAACCTTACCAACATGATAAGCAATCCAAATTGTCGAGACTTATGTTTTTCGAAAAGAGATTTACACAACGTTTGACCGTCTAGTTTGACCGATGATATCACGAACTATACAATATATGATAAGTATACATTTGTATATATATATGTATATATACATGTTTAACATGATTTAAGGATGTTTTAATACCTCATTTTGTATTAATAACAATAAGTTATAAGTATATTTTGAAACTACTAACTTAAGTTTTCAAAACGATAACCATACGTAACGTTATTTGACTTAAATACTTATGACATATAATGTTTGTACATATATCGTATAAGTAATGTATTTAATCATTTTTAAGGACTTAAATACATAAAACCATATAAGTATATTCACAAAAGATAGCTATATTTGAATCCTCGTTCCGTTTTCACAAGATTTCTATACGTATACTTAGGGTATATGTACCCGTATAAATACGCAGTTTCTAGAAGTTTTACTATTGAAAAATACCAATTATTAGACTTCAATTATATGATCTTAGCAGCCTTTGATTAGTCAATACATGTGGGATCATATATGAGGACTTTTGAGCTAAAAATAAAAAAAATAAAGTCTATATATACATATACATATATACGCCTATATACACATATGCACACTTTCATAACAATTTTCTTTCAAGTTAAATGATCTTCTAAACTCTCTTATCTTCAACTTTCAAGTGTTCTTCAAGGTCCTCATAAGTTTTTAGCTTCAAAACATCACTTAATCATCATAAGAAAACCCTTACAAAAATACTTCAAGAAAACCTTCCAAGAACACCAACTTACTTCCAATCTTTCATCCACTTCCATCACCCTTTTGGTTCTAGGTTCTTACTCCTCTTTTACAGCAACCTTGTCCAAGGAATTTGAGGTAGAATCTATGTTCATAACCTTATTCGATTCATATATATATAGCTATCTTATTTTGTGGTATAAAATTTTAACAACAAGAACATAGTTTGAATGTTTTCAAACTTGTTTGCAAACTAAATAGATCCATCTAACTTAACTTTTAAAATACTCCAAGACCTGTAATATAACTTAAATATATGCTAATTTAACAAGGTATAACTTGGTTTTTCAAAGATTATCTTAAAAACTGTTTTTACGACGTCGGAGTGCCACCGGGGACTGTTTTGGGTTGGATAATTAAAAACTATCTTAAACTTTGAATTGGAGGTTTATGTTCTGGAAAAATGATTTTTACTATGGATATGATAACACATAAAAATTCCATGATTTAATTCAAAGTATAAGTATTTTTAGAAAAATAATCATTTAAGGTTGTTTACATAAAGGAAAATGTTTAACTTCATAAGTTTCACTAAAGTTTCACCTATGCCGTGTGATTTTGAATACAAACCAAGGTATTTTCAGTTCATAGTCTTAAAGAGGGACTCGATCCAAGGAGATGGCAAGTTGAATCAACGAAAACGGATTTGTAACGAAGAAACTATGACCGAAACAAAATTGGTTATCCAAGACTTGTTTAACTTCGGGATTAATTGGGAAAAATTAAATAAAATCACATCTTTCTAAGATAACATGATATTTTATATAATTCAATTTTATATGGTTCAGGATCACCCGTAAACAACACGAGAAGATTAATCATAAGATCCCATGATTGTACGCAACACGTCATTTGACAACACCGGTACTTTATGTACGCAACACGTCATTTGACAACACCGGTACCGTGGGTCAAGATTAATCTCGACCAATACATATACGATGGGGTTTTATTTATTTCGTTGGGGGTTTTATTTATTTCATTGCGGGTATATTAAACATCTAAAAATGAACCATTAAAATTGAATTACTAACAACGAACTGCTAACTACGGACTAAGGAATTATTCAAAGTATTAAAAGTATAACCAGTATATATATGTGACGTTTGTTTAAAAAGAAAAGGTATTGATATATTATATATGGATAGGTTCGTGATATCAACCGGAGACCAAGTCAAATTATATATATATATCTTCAAGACGAAAGTGAGTATATAGTCCCACTTTTAAACTCTAAATATTTCGGGATGAGAATACATGTATTTTATGTTTTACAATATGGACACAAGTAACTGAAAAATATATTCTACGTTGAGTTGTACCACTGGCATACTTCCCTGTAGCTTGGTAACTAATATTTACAGCGGTATTGTAAACGCGAATCCTGTTGATAGATCTATCGGGCCTGACAACCCCAACCGGACTGGACGACCAGTATTCAACGGTTGCACAGTACTTCGTTTCGTGACTACACTTGGTACAGTGTAGTAAGATTTCATATTAAAGGGAATATGCGACGTGATTAATTGTTAAGTATGGTTACCAAGTGCTCAACCACTTAGAATATTTTTATTAAACTATTTATATACGAAATCTTGTGGTCTATATATATATTGCTGCCGGCACTAAACCTATATCTCACCAACTTTAAGTTGACCTTTTAAAACATGTCTATTCTCAGGTGATTTCTAAAAGCTTCCGCTGCATTATGTTGAATTTGAGCAGGATCTTGCGTACGCATATTTGTGTCAAAAATAAGACTGCATATCCAAGAACTTGTGTTGTAAAATATGCTAGAAATCGTGTTGTTATCATCATTTGTAAAGTTTGTAAGTCGAAGATTATCGTTAAACGATAATCATCTTTATTTCGTCCAAAGCTTGTATCAAAAATAAGAATCATGGTTTGTAATGTATAATATATGCAGTTTTTCTTTTAAAAATGTCGCATATAGAGGTCAATACCTCGCAATGAAATCATACGTTATCTAACACGTTCTTACGGTTAAGGACGGGTTATGACATGTGGTATCAGAGCGGTGGTCTTAGCGAACCAGGTTTGCATTAGTGTGTCTAACTGATAAGTCGTTAGGATACATTAGTAAGTCTGGACTTTGACCGGGTCTGATTTAAAAACCATTGCTTATCATTGTTGGTTAAAATTTATATGTAAATATTATGTAGTACTAATGGGTTAGTTGTTGTGTGATAGATGTCGGGCTCAAAACTTGTTATCACATTCAGCGACTCCGAACCAGAATCTTCAGATGGTGTTCCAGTCATTAACCTATCCGATGACGAAAATAATATCTTTGGGGAAGACTCACAAATTCCGGATGAACCGACTATAGAGAACCCGGAAAGTGAACCCGAGGAGGAAAGTGAACCCGAGGAGGAAAGTGAACCCGAGGAGGAAAGTGAACCCGAGGAAGAAATACAGGAAATTACAAAAGAAGAGTTCGAACTAGGAAAGAAACGAAAGGCTAATGAATTAGAAAATTCAAATCCTGAGTTTAATAAGGATGATGTGACACCAACTCCACTAGACACTACCACCCCTATTCCCGCTATTCCTATTCGTTCTATCCCGGCATCCAGTTCTTCAGTCCCACAGCCAAAATATAGGCAGACAGCCAGGATAAGCGTTAAGCGATTCTTTGAACCTAAACGTCCTAGAAAATAGACCAAACGATGCGCTGCCGTATTAAACCATGGGATCATATAATGTTTTGTATAATATTATTAGTGTGGTTTGCTTAATGTTCGATGTAAGATAAGCATATGTAAAATAGTGAAGTGTGAAATGCAATAATTTTCCATGGTTAAGTATTATTTAGATGGTAGTAATTGATTCTGTACTAAGCTATTAAGTATGGACATTAACGGGTAGGTACTACCCTAGATATAATTATAAAACGCTAATAAGAAGAAAAGGCTTTTATAATAATACCTGGTTCATATTATTAATAAGCTATAATGTACTGTAAATATACACTACATCTATAATATTCCATGTGAATAATTATTTTCTTTTCATTCTTATAGAAGAATATGGCGCGATTGAACCGAATGACGGAACAAGAAATCCAGGAACTCATCAATCAGCGAGTGAACGACAGAATGTTATGGGTCGAGGCTGCAAGAGGTGCTGCAGTTAACCCAAATCCTCGTGTGGGGTGCACTTACAAAACTTTTCAAGCTTGCAAGCCCTCATCATTCAGTGGAACAGAAGGACCGATCGGTTTAACCCGGTGGATAGAAAAGATGGAGACTGTGTTTAAAATCAGTGGTTGTGTTGAAAAGGACATGACCAAGTATGCATCGTGCACTTTACAAGATAGTGCACTCACGTGGTGGAAAAATTATGTGAAGGCTGTAGGAGGAGATGTAGCTTATGATACTCCATGGGAAGAATTCAAAATAATGTTAATCAACGAGTATTGTCCAAGGAACGAGGTTAGAAAGTTGGAAGATGAATTACGAAGCCTGAAGGTTGTTGGTACTGAAATCACCAACTACAATCAGCGATTCATGGAATTAGTTTTGCTATGTCCTGAATTGGTTCCAACCGAAGAACGGAAGATTGAAATGTACAAAGATGGTTTGCCTAAAAAGGTCAAGGCAAATGTTACAGCATCGAAACCTAAGACAATTCAAGAAGCTATAACCATGGCAAACGAGCTAATGGATCAGGTCATCATGGATAAGAAAGCATCCAATACTGATGTGAAGGTATCAGGTAACAAAAGAAAGTGGAATGGAAATTATGATCGAGGTAACCAACAACAATCTTTTAAGAAATAAGAAACCACGCAAGGTGCAGGTAGTGGTTCAAGCTTTGGTTACAAAGGACAAAATCCTTTATGCAACTGTTGTCACAAACATCACTTTGGTTACTGAAGTGTGTTATGCACCAAGTGTAATCGATAGGGTCATCTTGCTGAAGATTGTAGGGCTCTCGTTACAAATACAAATGGTACCAAGACTCCTGCCACCAATGCAAATAGAACTGCTTTGGCTACCGTTACTTGTTTTGGGTGTGGAAAACAAGGTCACTATAAGAGTCAGTGCACGAATTCAGAGAAGAATGTCAGACCTGCACGTGGGAGAGCATTTGTTATTAATGCTAGAGAGGCACGCGAAGATCCGGAGCTTGTTACGGGTACGTTTACCATTAATAACTTATCCGCATCTATTATATTTGATACTGGTGCTGATAGAAGTTACGTGTGTAGAGACTTTCACGATAAATTGAATTGTTCATCATTACCTCTAGATGCTAAGTACATGATTGAGTTAGCTAATGGTAAACTAATTAAAGCCGATAAAATTTGCCGTGATTGTAAAATAAATTTAGCCGGAGAAACATTTAAGATTGATTTGATACCCGTAGAATTAGGAAGTTTTGATGTAATAATCGGCATGGACTGGATGTCCAAAATAGGAGCTGAAGTTGTGTGCGCCAAGAAGGCAATTCTCATTCCTCGTAAGGATAAAACGCCAGTAATGATTTATGGAGAGAAGGGTAACTCAAAGCTAAAACTCATTAGTTATTTGAAAGCTCAAAAGTACTTGAAGAAAGGGTGCTATGCTATCTTAGCACATGTTAATAAAGTCGAAAAGAAAGAAAAAGAGAAGTGCATCAATGACGTGCCTGTGGCAAGAGATTTTCCTGAAGTATTTCCGGAAGAGTTGCCGGGATTACCTCCATTTAGATCTGTAGAATTTCAAATAGATCTTGTACCAGGAGCTGCACCGGTTGCCCGTGCTCCATATAGACTTACACCGTCCGAGTTAAAAGAACTTCAGAGTCAGTTAAAAGAATTACTGGATCGTGGATTCATACGACCAAGTACTTCACCGTGGGGAGCTCCAATTTTATTCGTCAAGAAGAAAGACGGATCTTTCCGAATGTGTATAGATTATCGTGAATTAAATAAGTTAACTATCAAGAATCGGTATCCACTACCGAGAATTGACGACTTATTTGATCAACTCCAAGGATCATGTGTTTATTCGAAAATCGACCTAAGATCGGGTTATCATCAATTACGTGTCAAAGAAGAAGATATACCGAAAACTGCTTTTCGGACACGTTACGGTCATTACGAATTTTTGGTCATGCCGTTTGGATTGACGAATGCGCCAGCTGTATTCATGGACCTCATGAATCGAGTTTGTAGTCCATATTTAGATAAGTTTGTTATTGTTTTCATTGATGACATTCTTATCTATTCCATGAGTGAGCAAGAGCATGAGCAGCATTTAAGTTTAATATTAGAGTTGTTAAGAAAAGAACAGCTATATGCTAAATTTTCTAAATGTGCTTTCTGGTTGAAAGAAGTGCAATTTCTTGGCCACGTTGTTAGTAGCAAAGGAATTCAGGTTGATCCAGCAAAAATTGAAGCCATTGAAAAATGGGAGACTCCTAAGACAGCAATGCAGATACGCCAATTTTTGGGTTTAGCCGGTTATTATAGAAGGTTTATTCAAGATTTTTCCTGAATAGCTAAGCCGTTGACAGCGTTAACACAAAAGGGAAGAAATATGAATGGACTTCTGAGCAGGAGAGTGTATTTCAATTACTAAAGAAGAAGTTAACTACGGCGCCTATTTTATCGTTACCAGAAGGGAACGATGATTTTGAAATATATTGTGACGCTTCGCGACAAGGTTTTGGTTGCGTTCTTATGCAACGGAAGAAAGTTATTGCATACGCATCCCGACAATTAAAGATTCACTAGCGGAATTATACGACGCATGATCTAGAACTGGGAGCAGTCGTGTTTGCATTGAAGATATGGAGACACTACTTGTATGGGGTTAAATGCACTGTGTTTACTGATCATAAAAGCCTTCAACATATTTTTGATCAGAAACAGTTGAACATGAGGCAACGTAGGTGGGTCGAGTTAATAAATGACTATGATTGTGAAATTCGTTATCATCCCGGGAAAGCGAACGTAGTGGCCGATGCTCTAAGCAGAAAGGAACGAGAACCAATCCGAGTTCGAGCAATGAACATAAAAATTAGCATGAATCTCAACTCACAAATCAAAGAAGTTCAACAAGAAGCACTCAATAAAGAAAACATAAGAAATGAAATAATGAAGAAGTATGAGAAGCAACTCGTTATACGGGAAGACGGAATTCGATATTTTGCAAATCGTATTTGGGTACCGAAGTTGGGTGGATTAAGGAAGTTGATATTGAATGAGGCACATAAGACAAGATACTCGATACATCCTGGAGTTGGAAAGATGTATCAAGATCTTAAGACACGTTATTGGTGGCCTAATTTAAAGACAGACGTAGCAACATATGTTGGGGAGTGTTTAACTTGTTCCAAGGTCAAAGCAGAACACCAAAAGCCGTCAGGGTTACTTCAACAACCAGAAATCCCAGAATGGAAATGGGATGGTATTACCATGGATTTCATCACGAAGTTACCAAAGACTGCCTGGGGTTACGACACCATTTGGGTGATTGTTGATCGTCTCACCAAGTCTGCACATTTCTTGCCTATAAAGGAAACAGATAGAATGGAGAAACTATTACGATTGTATATAAAGGAAGTTGTTTCAAGGCATGGAATACCTATTTCCATTATATCTGATCGTGATAGTAGATTTACCTCAAAGTTCTGGCAAGCACTACAGGAGGCACTAGGAACTCGTTTAGATATGAGTACCGCATATCATCCGCAAACGGACGGGCAGAGTGAAAGAACAATTCAGACTCTTGAAGATATGCTCAGGGCATGTGTGATCGATTTTGGAAACGGATGGGATAAGTATTTACCGTTAGCAGAATTCTCGTATAATAATAGTTATCATGCGAGCATTGGAGCTGCGCCATTTGAAGCATTGTATGGAAGGAAGTGTAGATCTCCTATCTGTTGGAATGAAGTAGGAGATCGACAATTAACTGGTCCCGAGATCATACACGAAACGACTGAGAAGATAGTACAAATCAAGGAGAGATTGAAAACAGCCCGTAGTCGCCAAAAGAGCTACGCCGATGTCCGAAGGAAACCATTAGATTTTCAGGTCGGGGACATGGTTATGTTAAAGGTGTCACCTTGGAAAGGTGTAATACGTTTCGGCAAAAGGGGTAAGCTGAACCCAAGATATGTAGTCCCGTTCAAGATTATTGAACGCATTGGACCGGTAGCTTATCGACTTGAGTTACCGCAACAACTCGCCAGGGTACATAATACCTTTCACGTCTCAAACCTTAAGAAGTGTCTTGCAAAGGAAGACCTCACTATTCCTCTTGAAGAAATCCATATCGACGAGAAACTACAATTCGTCGAAGAACCAATCGAAATCATGGACCGTGAAGTTAAACAGCTCAAACAGAGCAACATAGTGATTGTTAAGGTTCGTTGGAATGCTAGAAGAGGTCCCGAGTTTACTTGGGAACGAGAGGATCAGATGAAACAAAAGTATCCACACTTGTTTCTCGATGACGCAAAATAGGTACAATTTTAAAATTTCGGGACGAAATTTATTTAACGGGGAGGTAATGTAACGACCCGCACTTTTTCGATCATTCTATACTTATAAGATTAATATTTACATAAATTAAACCTTACCAACATGATAAGCAATCCAAATTAAACCTTACAACGTTTGACCGTCTAGTTTGACCGATGATATCACGAACTATACAATATATGATAATTATACGTTTGTATATATATATGTATATATACATGTTTAACATGATTTAAGGATGTTTTAATACCTCATTTTGTATTAATAACAATAAGTTATAAGTATATTTTGAAACTACTAACTTAAGTTTTCAAAACGATAACCATACGTAACGTTATTTGACTTAAATACTTATGACATATAATGTTTATACATATATCGTATAAGTAATGTATTTAATCATTTTTAAGGACTTAAATACATAAAACCATATAAGTATATTCACAAAAGATAGCTATATTTGAATCCTCGTTCCGTTTTCACAAGATTTCTATACGTATACTTAGGGTATATGTACCCGTATAAATACGCAGTTTCTAGAAGTTTTACTATTGAAAAATACCAATTATTAGACTTCAATTATATGATCTTAGCAGCCTTTGATTAGTCAATACATGTGGGATCATATATGAAGACTTTTGAGCTAAAAATCAAAAAAATAAAGTCTATATATACATATACATATATACGCCTATATACACATATGCACACTTTCATAACAATTTTCTTTCAAGTTAAATGATCTTCTAAACTCTCTTATCTTCAACCTTCAAGTGTTCTTCAAGGTCCTCATAAGTTTTTAGCTTCAAAACATCACTTAATCATCATAAGAAAACCCTTACAAAAATACTTCAAGAAAACCTTCCAAGAACACCAACTTACTTCCAATCTTTCATCCACTTCCATCACCCTTTTGGTTCTAGGTTCTTACTCCTCTTTTATAGCAACCTTGTCCAAGGAATTTGAGGTAGAATCTATGTTCATAACCTTATTCGATTATATATATAGCTATCTTATTTTGTGGTATAAAATTTTAACAACAAGAACATAGTTTGAATGTTTTCAAACTTGTTTGCAAACTAAATAGATCCTTCTAACTTAACTTTTAAAATACTCCAAGACCTATAATATAACTTAAATATATGCTAATTTAACAAGGTATAACTTGGTTTTTCAAAGATTATCTTAAAAACTGTTTTTACGACGTCGGAGTGCCACCGGGGACTGTTTTGGGTTGGATAATTAAAAACTATCTTAAACTTTGAATTGGAGGTTTATGTTCTGGAAAAATGATTTTTACTATGGATATGATAACACATAAAAATTCCATGATTTAATTCAAAGTATAAGTATTTTTAGAAAAATAATCATTTAAGGTTGTTTACATAAAGGAAAATGTTTAACTTCATAAGTTTCACTAAAGTTTCACCTATGCCGTGTGATTTTGAATACAAACCAAGGTATTTTCAGTTCATAGTCTTAAAGAGGGACTCGATCCAAGGAGATGGCAAGTTGAATCAACGAAAACGGATTTGTAACGAAGAAACTATGACCGAAACAAAATTGGTTATCCAAGACTTGTTTAACTTCGGGATTAATTGGGAAAAATTAAATAAAATCACATCTTTCTAAGATAACATGATATTTTATATAATTCAATTTTATATGGTTCAGGATCACCCGTAAACAACACGAGAAGATTAATCATAAGATCCCATGATTGTACGCAACACGTCATTTGACAACACCGGTACTTTATGTATGCAACACGTCATTTGACAACACCGGTACCGTGGGTCAAGATTAATCTCGACCAATACATATACGATGGGGTTTTATTTATTTCGTTGGGGGTTTTATTTATTTCATTGCGGGTATATTAAACATCTAAAAATGAACCATTAAAATTGAATTACTAACAACGAACTGCTAACTACGGACTAAGGAATTATTCAAAGTATTAAAAGTATAACAAGTATATATATGTGACGTTTGTTTAAAAAGAAAAGGTATTGATATATTATATATGGATAGGTTCGTGATATCAACCGGAGACCAAGTCAAATTATATATATATATCTTCAAGACGAAAGTGAGTATATAGTCCCACTTTTAAACTGTAACATCCCGCGTTTTTCCGTTAAATTTATTTTAACACCGTCTTTTTTTTTTAAATAATATCTTTCGTCATTTAATTTGGCATCTTTCGTTAACTAACGTTCATAATATCCTCGTTATTTAATTATAAAGTCATCCGTTACTCGAACGTTTTTAAAATATTCGTTGGGTTAATTCCCGCACCCGCTTTGAAACTCGAGGGACCGAGATTGCCAAATGGGCAAACTAGTTGACTAGGTCAACTAGTCAACCCACTTACCACATCCATTCATTTCATCTCCACCTCCCACCTTCATCCTCCTCTTTCTCTCTACTTCCCATTTTTGAACTCAAAACCCTCAAACATAAAATCATCATCTAAATCCGATTGGAGAAGCAAACATCAAAACAAATTACATTTTCGTGATCCTCTCTTCATCCTCTACATTTTGATACCAATATCATCAAGTTTGGGTAACATTTCTAAAACTCTAGATTTCTCTAAATTCGTGTTTTTGACTTGAAATGGTGTTAGTTAGTGTCTATGGCTCATTGTGATGTCGTGTGTGTAATTTATATGCTCGATCTCGTTGTTTTAGTGTAACTAGCATGAACTTGAATTTTGGTGCGTTGTTCTTGAATTTAGGATGATCATATGTTGTTAGATGTTAGAAGTTGATGTTTTAATTGTGTTACTAGCATCACTAGCTTCAATTTGATGTGTAGGTTGCCTTAGAAAACTTCATGAACTTGATTATTGATTTTGGTGAATTTGGGTTAGGGTTTGATGAACTTGAAATGGACTTTTGATGCATTGAATGCCATGGATTATCATTGGTAAGTGTTTAGTTGGATTGTATGCTTGATTACCTTCAAAACGGCATATCACATGTGTGAATTGGATTCCCGAAACTTAAAATGCATTTGATGAGCTTGAAACTTTGAAAATGGATTCTTAATGATCACTTGACGGAAAATCGATTATTGAAATTGATGTTTTTGTTTGATGAAACGTGTTTAGTTGTTTTCCTTGTCAAATTACCTTTCCAACGATATATAGTATGCATTTTGGATGTTTTCGGTTCATAAAATATGTTAATTTGAGTTTTGGTTCGTGACTTGGACCATTTTTCTGCAAACTGCATGTTTCCCAGGTATTGCGCGCCGCGCATATACCCGCGCGCCGCGCAGAATTAGAAATCCCAGATGTTTGCCTTCGTGGTTAAGTTCTGACCAGGATTTACACTTGGGTGCGCGCCGCGCAACCCATAGCGCGCCGCGCATATGCCCAGCTCATTTTTGTTTTTATTTTTCCTTTCACAAAATGTTTCCCGCTTAACCGTAACTCCGATTAACATGAAACTTGGCCATTCTGCTCATAAATGATTTCTCATCATGGGAAAATTGTCGGATACCCGACCCGACCCCGTTGACCTTGACTTTGACCAAGTTTGACTTTTAGTCAAACTTAACCAAACAATTATACGATCGTTCTAACATGCTTAGTTACTTGTATCGTGCATGAAACTTGACTAATTGATTCACATGCTACATAATCGAGTCGTAACGAGCCATAGGACTAATTGAACATCTTTGACCGTTTGTGTTTACCGTTATTGATATAACCTATATGTTTAGGTCAAGACTAGCCTTGTCTTTGCACGCGTTTACTCGTTGAAGTACTTTATTAACTCTTGCGCTCAAGGTGAGATCATAGTCCCACCTTTTCAACAACTTTTATACTTTTAAATCGTGGGCTGAGAAAACATATACTTTGTTACATCTTGTACTACTTACTTTTATGTTTTGAACACAAGTGTGAAAACAAACATTCCACGTGCGAGTTAGAACAAAAATGCCTCAATTCGATTATCATTAGTTACACTTGCAGGGTGTAAGCGAGAACTTATATTGTGTGGCCATACGGGTTTAACAAACCCTCATTCGGACGGTTCGCTACCGTTATGCGGATGAAATATATTTTTGTGTTTTAGTGTGGGTTCTAGCACTGTGTGATGGGGTAACGTTGGTTAAGTTTTGATAATTGAGTGCTCGCGTATAACAACACTTTTGGAATGCAAATGATTTGGATAATCTACGTTATGGAAATACAAAATCTTGTGGTTCAAAAACAATGTTTAATACTTACTAAACCTATGATTTCACCAACGTTTTCGTTGACAGATTCTTCTATGTTTTCTCAGGTTATGAATGCTTAGTGATACATGCTTCCGCATTTTTTTGATACTTGCTTGGATGTCGAGTATACATGCACTTTGGAGCATCTTTTGAACTTATTTAAACTGTGTCGCATAGTTTTCATTTGTACTTATAACGTTGTAACTTAACTTGTGGTCAATTATCTTTGTAAACTTTGAAACAATCTTTACACTTGAATGGATGCGACATATTTTGGGTCAAACGTCTGTTTTAAAGACTTATGACCAGGTAATGGGACCTACGTAGTCGACGCCGTCACTTGACGATTTGTCGGGGTCGCTACAAGTGGTATCAGAGCCTTGGTTGTAGGGATTTAGAGTTCATTTGTGTCCACCCCGAGTCATAGGGTACATAGGTGAATCTAGACTACAACCGGCATATAGACTGAAGTAGGAATTACTTGACTATTTGTGCAGCTATACTCGAACTCTTCTATCATATCTAACTCGTATTCGATCTTGATCTTACGTTGATAAATTTTGTTGACGCGCCACCTTGACTTTATGAGGTAATGTTAAATGCACATGAGAATCAGGGTAATATAATTTCCGGGATTATATTACAGTGATTCATATGGACATTCCGACATTATGACATAAAGAATTTAAGGCGAGTCAAGGAAAATTTTCTCTACATCATCATTCCCTATCATGATTAGTATTATTGAGAATACTAATCAACGATATTCTTGTGTCTTGAAGGAACAATGCCTCCCCGTCGCGGGCCACGTAATGAAACTTCCGAACAAGCTTTTCAACGCATGATAGCCACCGCCATAGGTGCGGCTATGGCTAGTATCTCCTCCGACATCAATAACAACCACAACCACAACAACCATGGAGCCGGTAATTCAAACGAGGGTTGCTCCTACAAAACTTTCATGGGGTGCAAACCTCACACCTTCGATGGGACCGGAGGACCGGTTGTGCTCACCCGATGGTTTGAGCAAACAGAAGCCGTTTTTAGCATAAGCGGTTGTCGGGACCAAGACAAAGTCAAATATTCCACCCACACTTTTGCCGGTATCGCCCTCACATGGTGGAATACGTATGTGCTGTCGGTGGGTATCGATGAAGCTCACACTCTCTCTTGGGCCGACTTAAAGAAAAAGATGATCACCGAATACTTCCCGCGCGAAGAGACCCGTAAGCTCGAACACGAACTAAGAACTTTAAAAGCGGTCGGGAATGACCTAAAGGCATATAATCAACGATTTTCTGAGCTATCCTTGATGTGCCCAAACCTCGTGACCCCCGAACCTCTAAGGGTTGAACTTTACATGGATGGTCTTCCCAAGAGCATCAAACAAGGAGTAATGTCATCCAAACCCAGTAATCACCAAGAGGCCCTGAATATGGCCCGTCAATTGATCGAAACGGTAGACGAGATTGAAGTGCCGGCACCTAAAGCCGAGGATGAGTCGGGTGACAACAAAATAAAATGGGAAGCCCCCCAATCGAGTAACTACAACAACAACTTTGCCAAGGAACCTCTCACCCCCGTCGGCAAGAAAAGTTATGCCGGGACACGACCTTTTTGCAACAAATGCCACAAGCATCATTTTGGTGAATGTGGCAAGCTAATTTGCCATCGGTGCCAAGGTAGTGGTCATATTGCCAAGTATTGTGGAAGTACCGCCCCCGTCACTCAAAAGGGGCCCGACGCACCAAAGCCGAGTATTTGCTACAAATGTGGCCAATCGGGTCATTTTAGGAATGAATGCCCAAAGAATAAAGCAAAAACCAACGCGCGCCGTTGAACTTTCAACATCAACGCCTTGGATGCCCGAGACGACGATGGACTAGTCACGGGTACGTTTCTTCACAACAAACCGTATATTTCATACTTATTCGATTCGATTACCGCTAGACGTTTTACAACCGAGACCTTGACTTGTACTCTTTACATTCCACCTTTTTCCTCTAGATACTACTTAGGCAACGTAAGCGACCAACGGAAAGATACTGTGTGTCTATAAATTTTATCGGGGGATATGCGTTAAGAAATTGGACTCGACACCTATAGAACTAAGGAGCTCATAACCTATTCGTTAGGGAGAAATTGTTTCCCTACAACTAGGTATAGATTATTGTGAACCGAGTAATTTTCGGTTGGAAACCGATACCCTCTTCCTCGTATCCATTACCTCATGATTATTTGCGTGGATCCCGTGTATTCCAAATCGACCTCCGTTCCGGTTATCATCAATTGGGGGTTAAGGGAGACGATGTCTCCTAAGCCATTTTTTTTTTCCCAACTCGCAACGTTAGTTGTAAATCTCTCTTAGTACCGTTTGATTTATTTAGGACTCCGTCCGTATTCGTGAACCTCCTAAACCACGTATGCAACTTATCTAGACAAATCTGTTATCGTATTTATGGATGACATCTTAACTTATTTAAGTAAAGAAGGAAAACGAACAACATCACCATCTTACGCTCGAACTTTTGAGAAAAGAGCAACTCTATACCAAATTCTCCGAGTGAGAATTTCTGTTGAACGAAGTCCAATTTTCTAGACCATGATGTTAATGGTCAAGGCATTACAATCAATCTCGAAATCAAGCCACATGTAATCAGGAAACTCTACCAACTCGGACTTGTATTCGTAAAAATCTTAGATCTCGTCTGTTATTACCAAAGATTCATTTCTGACTTTTCTCGTGTTACACGACTTTTAAACTCGTTAACTCACTAAGGAAAACTTTAAACCTCTCCGTGTTCGAACCTTGAGCGTGATTCTTCACACCAACAATTCTAGTTAAAATCGTATAGCAACAGATGGAACTCAAACATGGAAATATTTCTACTTGAACGCCGAAAGGCATACTCTCTCGTCTCAAAAATCAACATCACTAAAATTTGTTATTTTGCACGAAGAATTCGAATACTAAATTGTGGATCCGATCAATTTTCTCGTCATCCCGTACCACACTACCTACCTCTGTTATTTCACCGTCACCGTCTAATATTACTGGAATTTAAGATAACACACAATCCAACGATACTTCACTCTTCTTTGACTTAACGCCCTTGTGTTTCTGATAATCGGTCAACTATTATTCAACCCCGAACTATACAACTACGTGTACTACCTCGTTTCTCTTTCAGACTTCAACTTTTGACAACTAGAGGCACGTTATGGCAACCCCGAGATGTAAGCTCATCCTATTCTAAGTCCTCATTTCACTCCTATCTTTATCGCTCGCATTTCCGTTTAAGGAAACTCCTTGTAACATTTCTCCATGGATAGAGAAACTCTTCATATTACAATAGTATTCGCCACGAGGGTGAATAGTTCTAACGAACATTTTTGAACCCTAACTAACTTGTTCAAACGTATATTAAGAGATTCTATTCCAACACGGTGCATCTTTGTCAATTATCACGTATCGAAATACTCGTTTCACTTCTAGTTTTGCAAGAAACCTTGGAGACCCGCTTAGACATGAGTACCGCGTACCACCCACAAACCGACGAACCGAGCAAACGAACGATTTACGTCTTGGAAAGACATGTCACAAACTCGTATTGTCACCTTTAGTAGATCACTCTTACAACAGTAGATACCACTCGTGTGTTCACACGCACTTTCCAAAACCCTATATGACCGCTAATGTCATACCCCTGTTCATTTAACCAAAGCATCAACCACCGAAATCTGAACTCCATCAAGAAACAACAATTGAGATCGTTCAAGTCCGAGAAGGGCTCGAGATGACCCGTAGTCGCCAGAAGAGTTATACCAAACTTAGATGAAAACCTCACAAATCCCAGTGTGTAACCACGTAATATTGAGAACCTGCACCTTGGAAGGGTGTAATCCGTTTCGGGAATCAGGGAAAGTTAAACCCGCGACATGTTAACCCTTTTGAAACCTTGGGGCGTATTGGAACCGCTTCCTACCGTTTAGAACTTCCGACTAAATTAAGTTTCCGTTTACCCTACATTTCGTGTAACAAACTTAGAAACGTGTCCTGCGGAACAGGAACGTGCAATCTGTGACAACCCGGAAATTTCCAACCAAATTTAAACTTTAATCTTTATATGTTTCCGACACGATAAGCAATATTTGTTAAGTTAAATTGCAAGAATTTTAAACTATGTTCATACATTCATTCAACCTCGACCAAGTTCCAACGATTCACGAACCATTAAACGAATATGATTATATATGTATATGTGTATATATATTATAACTTGAAACGTAAACAAAATATTAGATTAAATACTTTATATGATTGTATCTGTTTCAAAATATTTATCAATGGAATTAGAAGATAAGATCAAATGATTGAATTATCAGATATATTGAATTATGATTACAAGTCTCTGTTAAAAGGCCCACGTTGATTTGAGAAATCTTTCCATTTTAACAATATTCAAAAAATGGTAAAGTGATTTATAAATAAGAATAAATTGTCAATCATTGAGAACTAGACAAAGGATAGTGGAAGATTGAATCTCATAAAGACTCGATTGATCTATTTAGTTTCAAACGTACAAAAACGTTTTCAATTTAAAAGAACTTTATTATTAAAACGTATATAACTTTTATAAATATCTAGAATCACTTTTTACAACTCATTACTTAACTAGTATAATAAAGATAACGATATTTATATTTTATTTTATTAAATATATATAACAATTTAAATTAATATTATATATATTTATACGCGTATTATACGTACATAATTTTATACTTTTACTATACTTAAACTTTACCTTTACTTTATTTTTACTTTACTTTAACTTTAATAATTCACTTTAATAATTCATACTTTAATAATTCACTTTAATAATTCATACTTTAATAATTCACTTTAATAATTCATACTTTAATAATTCACTTTAATAATTCATACTTTAATAATTCACTTTAATAATTCAAAAATCTATTATAAATAGAATTCAATAGGTTTCATTATTTCATAGAAACTTGAAAATATTTTTCTCTAAACTCTCTCAATCGATTTACATATATATATTTACTCCGTATTATTTCAAGATATTATTAGTATACATAAAATATTACGTCAGAGTGCTGTCCGAGTGATTTCGAAATTGTTTTTCGAGTGGGATTGGATTAAGGAAATTATGGGTTATAGCTATGGAGGTGATTGGTATGGTTCATGGGTATGCTCGTGAGGTCAATATAGTGTTTATCATCTCCGTTGCGTCTACGTACCTTTCCTGCAATATTGAATCTCAATATTGATACGTGAGTACTCATAATTTAACTTTTACATACTAATAGTGTATCCCTGACTAGTGCTCGAGTATATAGGATTATGCATGTTTGTACTTTTGATATTGCCTTTAGTTAGATTATGTTGAATCCTGAATTAGTTATATATGCGACTGAGATAAGGTATAAGATATGCATGTCGTTGGAAAGCTAGCGAAAAATTAAGAACTTTTCATTTAGATATCGAATGATTTCGATGAACGGATTTGAAGTTATAGTCCATCGAATTTTTGTATTATTATTAAAAATGATTATTATTATCGTCGTTATTATCGTCGTTCTAGTTTATCTTATTATTATTATTATTATTATTATCTTTATCAATAAAAGGATTTATCATTAAAATTTTTTTTTATTATTACTATCGTTATTATCGTTAAAGTTATAATTAGTATTATTATTATTATCCAATTATTATTATTATTATTATTATTATTATTATTATTATTATTATTGGTATTATTATTATTATTATCATTATTAATATATATATCATTATTTAAAAATGGTTATTGTTATTATTATTATTACTATATTATCATTAAGATAATTATTAGTATTATCGTTAATAATGTTATAGTAACTATCATTATTAATATTAGTGTAATTAAAACGAATATTTGTAACATCTAATTATTTTGATTACTATTATTATCATTATTACGAACACGATATAAAAGAAGATTAAAAGCTATTAAACGAAACGATTAGGAAATAATGGGTAAGAGTATCATGATGAAATTAAAATATTATAAGATATTGATTTAGATAAAATTATCGTTCTTATTATTTTTATCATTACTATTATTATTAAAATTATCGTTAGTATTAAAACTATCATTTTAACAAAAATTATCATTTTAATAGAAATGTCATTGTTACTATAAAATATCATTATTATTATTATTTTAAATAGAATTATTATTTTAAAGATAATATTAAAAATTATCGTAAATATTAAAGTTATCATAATTAGAATTATCGTTTTATCATAATGTCATCTTAGTAATTATAAATATTGATATTTTTATAATAATAATTATTATTACAAAATAATACAACTTTTACTTACTATCATTATAGATATTATTTTATCAAATAAATATTTGATACAAACATATTTTACTACGTGTAATAACTTACTTTAATAATACGTATCATATTATCTTTATAATATTAAATGAACCCTATAAATTTTATTACTTAATATATATAAAAGTATATTTTATTATATAAATATAATATAAAATTTTATTTATTAATAAATAATTTATATTATTTACTCTAATAAATCTTTTAAAAATATTTAAAAATATAAAACGACGATATTTTTGAGTCAAATTTACTTTTGTTGACTTTTGCATATTAGTCTCGAGCATTAGGATTGTGGTACACTATGACTTGACCTAATTTGTTAGACAAATATTGACCAACACATAATTATATATAATTAATTTAGGTTCGTGAATCCGAGGCCAACCTTGCAATTGTTCAATGACGTTATATGTATTTTTACTACGAAATACAGTATGGTGAGTTTCATTTGCTTTTTTACCCTTTATATTTTTGGGACTGAGAATACATGCGCTTTTATAAATGTTTGACGAAATAGACACAAGTAATTGAAACTACATTCTATGGTTGAATTATCGAAATCGAATATGCCCCTTTTTATTAAAGTCTGGTAATCTAAGAATTAGGGAACAGACACCCTAATTGACGCGAATCCTAAAGATAGATCTATTGGGCCTAACAAACCCCATCCAAAGTACCAGATGCTTTAGTACTTCGAAATTATATCATGTCCGAAGGAGGATCCCGGAATGATAGGGGATATACTTATATGTATCTAGTTAATGTCGGTTACCAGGTGTTCACCATATGAATGATTATTTTTTTGTCTCTATGCATGAGACGTATATTTATGAGAACTGGAAATGAAATTCTTGTGGTCTATTAAAATGATGGAAATAAATGATTATGATAAACTAATGAACTCACCAACCTTTTGGTTGACACTTTAAAGCATGTTTATTCTCAGGTGTTAAAGAAATCTTCCGCTGTGCATTTGCTCATTTTAAAGATATTACTTGGAGTCTTTCATAGCATATTTCGAAGAACGTTGCATTCGAGTCATTGAGTTCATCAAAGATTATTATTAAATCAATTTATAGTTGGATAGTGGATATTATGAAATGGTATGCATGCCTGTCAATTTTCAATGTAAAGAAAGTTTGTCTTTTAAAAACGAATGCAATGTTTGTAAAATGTATCATATAGAGGTCAAATACCTCGCAATGTAATCAACTATTGTGAATCGTTTATAATGTATATGAACGGGTCCTTTCAGTTGGTATCAGAGCGGTGGTCTTAGCGAACCAGGTCTGCATTAGTGTGTCTAACTGATAAGTCGTTAGGATGCATTAGTGAGTCTGGACTTCGACCGTGTCTGCATGTCAAAAGTTTTGCTTATCATTTCTAGTCGGAAATCATCTGCTTATCATCCATAGGAAATTACCTGCTTATCATTATTAGTCTAGACACGTCTTGCTACATTAATTGCATGAGTAGTGTATAGACAAACTTCATATCTTAGCGTATCTGCTAAATCATATCTTATCGTATCTGTTACTTTAAACTTTACCTGACATACCCCGAAAATTCCTCCGTAATCTATGAAATCTTTTGAACTCTATATATAGATACCCTATGTAAATAGAATACCACCCGATAGCCGAAAAATCATTTTTATATCGAAAATCCTTTATCCAATCGTACGAAATGGAATTTGTCATCAGTTCAAGTCACTCGGATTCCGAAATAGAATCTCACTCAAGCTCCGAAAGCAGTGTGACCGGAATGGATCAACCAATCAGTCATCATCTATTCTGGATGAATTGGGGATGGGTTCGTAGCCTCCTCAATCATTGGAGACAAGAAGAAGGTGATCCCTTCCATCCACCCCATTGCCCTCTTAACGAAGAACCTGAAGCACTTACCGGCGAACCAATCCGAAACACCATTTTCTCTCTCATTTCCAGAGTATCTCGTCACGATTATATACTACATCAAATTCTAGATTATATTTATCCGCTCGTCCGAACCGACAATCACCCCGGTATAATAGAAGAAGTCAACGAACTTCGCGCTCGGGTAGTGGCTTTGGAGAATATGGTGCAGAGATTACAAACACCAGCAGCAGAACCAGCAGCATAACCAGTACCACCATCATCAACGCCAACAGTACTATTACCACCTCCAACCACAACTGCGTCGTAAACCTCAACTTCACAATCTGTCCCACGAGCATCAACGTCATACGCACCATAGATACCAAGGAGTACCAACAACAACAACTGACGAAGTATTAATTCATAACTTCATTGGAGAAACATTCCGCGGCGATTATATAATCTCTAAAGTCTTAGAGATTATCTAATCTAGCCCTAACCATAAATCAGTTAAGCGAACCAAAATGATAGAAGGAAGAGTAGAAACCCTGACAAAAATGGTGTGTGATTAACAAGTTAAACTTGTTTTACCAACAGCATCAACAGTACCGTCAACGTCACCAGCATCATCAGTATATTCAACATCAGAATCAACAACACCTATAACATCACAAACTCCGTCAGTTCAAGAATCACTGTGGACATCATTACGAATCAATAACGTGTATATTGTATCAACAAGTTATGAAGAATTAACTCATTCCCTCTGAAGAAATTATATATATATTTTATATACATATATATATTTTTTTAAAATAAAAAATAAATCTTTCCGTGCTAAGCTATTGTGTGTGAATCTTAACTACTCAGTTAATTCATATTACAAATATGCAATAATGTACGTCCCTCACCCGCGACTTAACCATCGTTAACTACAATCTCTGTCTCAATTCAACAAATTCCAATTCCTAATAAATCAAGTATATATTTGATTTTACACTTCATCATTGATGTAATCGAAACTTTTCAGATAACATCATTCGTACTTTGCGAAGTTCACAAGAATTTAACGAAAAACAACATCACATCTCAACAAATAACGAAGTATTGATTCATAATTTCAATATTATTGAAGAAATACTTATGTAACCTCTAAACCTTCAAGGAATTATTCAATTCTAGTTCCAACCGTAAATCAAATGAGTTTAATTTAGTATTAACTCATTAAAATCTATGTTACATCTGAGGAGAATACATACATATATATTTTCATAAAGACTGTAATAAAATTCTTATGTACAAAATATTAATTGTGAAAATTTTTTTAACGGGTAGGTAATACCCGAGAGATATATATAAATTCACAATTAATATGTTACATTCTTTGAATCAGATTAAGCAAATTATCAATTATACTTCCTACTTTCACAATAATATACATTCTTTCATAGATATCAAAACAACCATACTCATTCAAACCCAATTACGTATTCTGATTTTAAAATCTCAGAATTCAATTCGAGATATAACCGGTATCATTACTTTTAGATTCCTACATCTTTCAAAGCTATACTTTGACTTCAAAAGTGTGTTAGAACATCAAATGTATACAAACGATTACAATCTATGTTCAAACCCTTCGAAAATCTCTGAAGACACTTCAAATAATGAGCAATCGAGATGATGATCCAACCACATATTACCCACAGTTATGTACTTAAAAAGCTCTCGAAACCAAAGTCATAATTCAACACATATCTGTGTCAGATCTTTTGGCATTTATTAGCAAAAATAACCTTGCAATTCCTTTGCAAAGTAGCAAATTATATCACAGCTCCAGCAAAACAACTTCGATTTTTTCATTCGGAGTAGCCTTATCATAATTTTGATATATGTGATTACCCTTTTGTTACCGGAGAACCTTTCATATTCCACCACATTAGCAATAAACTTACCAACAACTTCACTGATCTTGGGCATTCTGAAGAATCTTTATATTTATCGAAACCTCATCATTTACTCATCTGCCTCTTGTAACGAGAATTGTCATACGAATCATTGGGAGTTAGCAATCAGTATTTTGAAATCTCACAGCATGTTGACGCCAACAGTTATACATAACGTCTATTTCCAAGGCTTACATACTTCGAATGTGAAATTTCTGAAAAACACTCTGAACCGCGAACTAGTTCTCGAAATGCTGATGAAGCAACAAAAATTGTAAAAGACCTTAGCAGTAAAAAGTTTGATGATAAAGATTAGTGTATTAACAAAGCTCAGAAATAGAGAAGTTTTGGAACTGGAAAACGGATTGAGCAAAGTACGAAGGAGGCTGTGGACAAATCACAAAGACTGAACCTGCCTTCAAAGAATCCAAATGATTCAGTGTCTGCTGAAGTCATTAACGAATACCTTGCTCCTGACTCTAAACCCTTGTGGACAATATTCTTCATCATCCTCTGATATTAGAAATTCTAAAATATCATCATATCTTTCATTATAAATATCCTCCATATTTCTGAAGATATTTTCTTAATTTTTCTTATTTGAAATCATTTACCTCTTCGCGCTATCTGTATTACATCATAAAAGAAACTATTTTAGTTTCTAAATTCTGAAACATTCAAGTTTAAAATAGGAATATTTTGAAGTAATGTTGGGAACTGAAGCATGAATTAGTATAATATAATGACACTTGATCAATGTGATTATATTACAGTAAGTCATGCTGAGTTTCTAAATGGAACGTGATGATTCACAGATCATAACATCATTATGTGCCATGTTATACGACTCTTGTATTCTATTTTACCTCTAAAATATCAAGAAAATATTTCTTGATGATTCGGCCTTTTCCAAGGTATTCTAGTAATTTGACAAGTCAAGATCGTGCCATCACAATTTCCTTCCTAGAACATTAACAATGTTCATTCTGAAAATCATATTTGTGAATTCTGGACCATTACAAGCGGTGCTTAATCACAAGAAGAAGAAACGAAAGGACAAAACTCCGAAATAGAAATTGGGGTATAAATTGCAGCAAATAAAAGAGAGCATTAACTGTGGATGACAATGATTATAGAAGATAGAAACAGAGACTTTGAAATATAAGGGAACATATAAATCCCAACGACAAACCAGAAATTATAAATCATATATATCGATGCATATAGCAATATAAAGACACGGGAGAACTAGAAACACTATAAACCCAAGAGTATAGTAGAAGTAAATAGATTCTTCCGGCGGTAGATGAAAAAGAAGAATGACCGATATGAAAGTTATAAGTATATCGAGAATCAGAACTGGATGGAGCATATTGATGAATACTTTAAAATATGAGTTGAGGGGGAAAGAATAGAAGGTGATGAAACATGACTAGGAACTTAGAAATCAACAGATTTAACTCACACAATGACGGAATAAGTGAATCAAACCCTCTAGTGAATAGGTTAAGCTTTTTGTGATTAATTTAGTCATACCACAACTAAATCAAGTGTGATTAGATCAACACCTAGAGCTATTATTCACCACCTGGGTGATTTGAACTGAGAGAGAATCGGAGGAGCTCACTAGATCTGAGTGTGTGTAACAAATGAGAGGCTTAACCTAAAATGAAGAACATAAGACTTTATATACCCCTGCTGTTGACTCACCCATACGATTCATTCATCACACGTACGAGTTGGCTTCATCAGCCGTACGGGTGATCACTCACTCGTGTCTTCTCATTTAGGTTGTAATTGTGACTTAGCTCAGGATCAACCGTGCGTATGAGCCTGTCTGCCATATGAGTGAGGCTTCACTCGGACGTCTGACTAAGTCTAACATAGTCAAACATCCACATCTCGTTCCTGCAGTTGCTGTAACCACATACAAACACGGATAGGATAATAACGAACGATCATGGTGGCCTGTAAACTGTTGTACCTGCAATGGACGTGGGTAGATGTCTAGGGACTTGCATAAAATGCATCAACAGAAGGTGTGAGTTGTAAGAAAAGGAAGGAGGTGAATTTATAAGAAAATCTCCGACAGAACAATTAAAATGGACGATCGCATTTAAAGCGGATCCTAATTCCTTTTGTTACCGGAGAATCAAATCTTATTACAAAGATTTTCTTCAAATCCCTTGAAATCTGGAAATCAATCATATCTACGTCAAATGATAAGATGAATCTACACTTACTCATTTCACTCTTCTATGTTAGCTTCATTCGTACTCTTCATATAAATGGATTGTTTATCCAAATTATTCGCTGATGATAAAACTCTAATTTTCAGCCCGTATGCATCATGAAAACATACTTATTATCATTCACGACCTTTCCACTCAAATTTCGGGACGAAATTTCTTTAACGGGTAGGTACTGTGACAACCCGGAAATTTCCAACCAAATTTAAACTTTAATCTTTATATGTTTCCGACACGATAAGCAATATTTGTTAAGTTAAATTGCAAGAATTTTAAACTATGTTCATACATTCATTCAACCTCGACCAAGTTCCAACGATTCACGAACCATTAAACGAATATGATTATATATGTATATGTGTATATATATTATAACTTGAAACGTAAACAAAATATTAGATTAAATACTTTATATGATTGTATCTGTTTCAAAATATTTATCAATGGAATTAGAAGATAAGATCAAATGATTGAATTATCAGATATATTGAATTATGATTACAAGTCTCTGTTGAAAGGCCCACGTTGATTTGAGAAATCTTTCCATTTTAACAATATTCAAAAAATGGTAAAGTGATTTATAAATAAGAATAAATTGTCAATCATTGAGAACTAGACAAAGGATAGTGGAAGATTGAATCTCATAAAGACTCGATTGATCTATTTAGTTTCAAACGTACAAAAACGTTTTCAATTTAAAAGAACTTTATTATTAAAACGTATATAACTTTTATAAATATCTAGAATCACTTTTTACAACTCATTACTTAACTAGTATAATAAAGATAACGATATTTATATTTTATTTTATTAAATATATATAACAATTTAAATTAATATTATATATATTTATACGCGTATTATACGTACATAATTTTATACTTTTACTATACTTAAACTTTACCTTTACTTTATTTTTACTTTACTTTAACTTTAATAATTCACTTTAATAATTCATACTTTAATAATTCACTTTAATAATTCATACTTTAATAATTCACTTTAATAATTTATACTTTAATAATTCACTTTAATAATTCATACTTTAATAATTCACTTTAATAATTCAAAAATCTATTATAAATAGAATTCAATAGGTTTCATTATTTCATAGAAACTTGAAAATATTTTTCTCTAAACTCTCTCAATCGATTTACATATATATATTTACTCCGTATTATTTCAAGATATTATTAGTATACATAAAATATTACGTCAGAGTGCTGTCCGAGTGATTTCGAAATTGTTTTTCGAGTGGGATTGGATTAAGGAAATTATGGGTTATAGCTATGGAGGTGATTGATATGGTTCATGGGTATGCTCGTGAGGTCAATATAGTGTTTATCATCTCCGTTGCGTCTACGTACCTTTCCTGCAATATTGAATCTCAATATTGATACGTGAGTACTCATAATTTAACTTTTACATACTAATAGTGTATCCCTGACTAGTGCTCGAGTATATAGGATTATGCATGTTTGTACTTTTGATATTGCCTTTAGTTAGATTATGTTGAATCCTGAATTAGTTATATATGCGACTGAGATAAGGTATAAGATATGCATGTCGTTGGAAAGCTAGCGAAAAATTAAGAACTTTTCATTTAGATATCGAATGATTTCGATGAACGGATTTGAAGTTATAGTCCATCGAATTTTTGTATTATTATTAAAAATGATTATTATTATCGTCGTTATTATCGTCGTTCTAGTTTATCTTATTATTATTATTATTATTATTATCTTTATCAATAAAAGGATTTATCATTAAATTTTTTTTTATTATTACTATCGTTATTATCGTTAAAGTTATAATTAGTATTATTATTATTATCCAATTATTATTATTATTATTATTATTATTATTATTATTATTATTATTATTATTATTATTGGTATTATTATTATTATTATCATTATTAATATATATATCATTATTTAAAAATGGTTATTGTTATTATTATTATTACTATATTATCATTAAGATAATTATTAGTATTATCGTTAATAATGTTATAGTAACTATCATTATTAATATTAGTGTAATTAAAACGAATATTTGTAACATCTAATTATTTTGATTACTATTATTATCATTATTACGAACACGATATAAAAGACGATTAAAAGCTATTAAACGAAACGATTAGGAAATAATGGGTAAGAGTATCATGATGAAATTAAAATATTATAAGATATTGATTTAGATAAAATTATCGTTCTTATTATTTTTATCATTACTATTATTATTAAAATTATCGTTAGTATTAAAACTATCATTTTAACAAAAATTATCATTTTAATAGAAATGTCATTGTTACTATAAAATATCATTATTATTATTATTTTAAATAGAATTATTATTTTAAAGATAATATTAAAAATTATCGTAAATATTAAAGTTATCATAATTAGAATTATCGTTTTATCATAATGTCATCTTAGTAATTATAAATATTGATATTTTTATAATAATAATTATTATTACAAAATAATACAACTTTTACTTACTATCATTATAGATATTATTTTATCAAATAAATATTTGATACAAACATATTTTACTACGTGTAATAACTTACTTTAATAATACGTATCATATTATCTTTATAATATTAAATGAACCCTATAAATTTTATTACTTAATATATATAAAAGTATATTTTATTATATAAATATAATATAAAATTTTATTTATTAATAAATAATTTATATTATTTACTCTAATAAATCTTTTAAAAATATTTAAAAATATAAAACGACGATATTTAAACTATATATTAATCATGTATAAATTTTTGGAAATTATTTTGAGTCAAATTTACTTTTGTTGACTTTTGCATATTAGTCTCGAGCATTAGGATTGTGGTACACTATGACTTGACCTAATTTGTTAGACAAATATTGACCAACACATAATTATATATAATTAATTTAGGTTCGTGAATCCGAGGCCAACCTTGCAATTGTTCAATGACGTTATATGTATTTTTACTACGAAATACAGTATGGTGAGTTTCATTTGCTTTTTTACCCTTTATATTTTTGGGACTGAGAATACATGCGCTTTTATAAATGTTTGACGAAATAGACACAAGTAATTGAAACTACATTCTATGGTTGAATTATCGAAATCGAATATGCCCCTTTTTATTAAAGTCTGGTAATCTAAGAATTAGGGAACAGACACCCTAATTGACGCGAATCCTAAAGATAGATCTATTGGGCCTAACAAACCCCATCCAAAGTACCAGATGCTTTAGTACTTCGAAATTATATCATGTCCGAAGGAGGATCCCGGAATGATAGGGGATATTCTTATATGTATCTAGTTAATGTCGGTTACCAGGTGTTCACCATATGAATGATTATTTTTTTGTCTCTATGCATGAGACGTATATTTATGAGAACTGGAAATGAAATTCTTGTGGTCTATTAAAATGATGGAAATAAATGATTATGATAAACTAATGAACTCACCAACCTTTTGGTTGACACTTTAAAGCATGTTTATTCTCAGGTGTTAAAGAAATCTTCCGCTGTGCATTTGCTCATTTTAAAGATATTACTTGGAGTCTTTCATAGCATATTTCGAAGAACGTTGCATTCGAGTCATTGAGTTCATCAAAGATTATTATTAAATCAATTTATAGTTGGATAGTGGATATTATGAAATGGTATGCATGCCTGTCAATTTTCAATGTAAAGAAAGTTTGTCTTTTAAAAACGAATGCAATGTTTGTAAAATGTATCATATAGAGGTCAAATACCTCGCAATGTAATCAACTATTGTGAATCGTTTATAATGTATATGAACGGGTCCTTTCACAATCCTGCTAGATACACCAACTATCGATGACAAACTTCTCTTCATAGGAAAACCAGTTGAAACCGGGGATCGTAAAACCAAACCTTAATACAACGTAAAACCCTGACTATCCAAATTCATGAGAACACTCAAGGACGTACCTACACTTATTCATATCATGAACAACGTAAAGTCTCGAGTAAGAGATATCGACTACTACTTCCAACTAAATTTCGGGACGAAATTTCTTTTGAGGTGTGGATAATGTAACATCCCGCGTTTTTCCGTTAAATTTATTTTAACACCGTCTTTTTTTTTAAATAATATCTTTCGTCATTTAATTTGGCATCTTTCGTTAACTAACGTTCATAATATCCTCGTTATTTAATTATAAAGTCATCCGTTACTCGAACGTTTTTAAAATATTCGTTGGGTTAATTCCCGCGCCCGCTTTGAAACTCGAGGGACCGAGATTGCCAAATGGGCAAACTAGTTGACTAGGTCAACTAGTCAACCCACTTACCACATCCATTCATTTCATCTCCACCTCCCACCTTCATCCTCCCCTTTCTCTCTACTTCCCATTTTTGAACTCAAAACCCTCAAACATAAAATCATCATCTAAATCCGATTGGAGAAGCAAACATCAAAACAAATTACATTTTCGTGATCCTCTCTTCATCCTCTACATTTTGATACCAATATCATCAAGTTTGGGTAACATTTCTAAAACTCTAGATTTCTCTAAATTCGTGTTTTTGACTTGAAATGGTGTTAGTTAGTGTCTATGGCTCATTGTGATGTCGTGTGTGTAATTTATATGCTCGATCTCGTTGTTTTAGTGTAACTAGCATGAACTTGAATTTTGGTGCGTTGTTCTTGAATTTAGGATGATCATATGTTGTTAGATGTTAAAAGTTGATGTTTTAATTGTGTTACTAGCATCACTAGCTTCAATTTGATGTGTAGGTTTCCTTAGAAAACTTCATGAACTTGATTATTGATTTTGGTGAATTTGGGTTAGGGTTTGATGAACTTGAAATGGACTTTTGATACATTGAATGCCATGGATTATTATTGGTAAGTGTTTAGTTGGATTGTATGCTTGATTACCTTCAAAACGGCATATCACATGTGTGAATTGGATTCCCGAAACTTAAAATGCATTTGATGAGCTTGAAACTTTGAAAATGGATTCTTAATGATCACTTGACGGAAAATCGGTTATTGAAATTGATGTTTTTGTTTGATGAAACGTGTTTAGTTGTTTTCCTTGTCAAATTACCTTTCCAACGATATATAGTATGCATTTTGGATGTTTTCGGTTCATAAAATATGTTAATTTGAGTTTTGGTTCGTGACTTGGACCATTTTTCTGCAAACTGCATGTTTCCCAGGTATTGCGCGCCGCGCATATACCCGCGCGCCGCGCAGAATTAGAAATCCCAGATGTTTGCCTTCGTGGTTAAGTTCTGACCAGGATTTACACTTGGGTGCGCGCCGCGCAACCCATAGCGCGCCGCGCATATGCCCAGCTCATTTTTGTTTTTATTTTTCCTTTCACAAAATGTTTCCCGCTTAACCGTAACTCCGATTAACATGAAACTTGGCCATTCTGCTCATAAATGATTTCTCATCATGGGAAAATTGTCGGATACCCGACCCGACCCCGTTGACCTTGACTTTGACCAAGTTTGACTTTTAGTCAAACTTAACCAAACAATTATACGATCGTTCTAACATGCTTAGTTACTTGTATCGTGCATGAAACTTGACTAATTGATTCACATGCTACATAATCGAGTCGTAACGAGCCATAGGACTAATTGAACATCTTTGACCGTTTGTGTTTACCGTTATTGATATAACCTATATGTTTAGGTCAAGACTAGCCTTGTCTTTGCACGTGTTTACTCATTGAAGTACTTTATTAACTCTTGCGCTCAAGGTGAGATCATAGTCCCACCTTTTCAACAACTTTTATACTTTTAAATCGTGGGCTGAGAAAACATATACTTTGTTACATCTTGTACTACTTACTTTTATGTTTTGAACACAAGTGTGAAAACAAACATTCCACGTGCGAGTTAGAACAAAAATGCCTCAATTCGATTATCATTAGTTACACTTGCAGGGTGTAAGCGAGAACTTATATTGTGTGGCCATACGGGTTTAACAAACCCTCATTCAGACGGTTCGCTACCGTTATGCGGATGAAATATATTTTTGTGTTTTAGTGTGGGTTCTAGCACTGTGTGATGGGGTAACGTTGGTTAAGTTTTGATAATTGAGTGCTCGCGTATAACAACACTTTTGGAATGCAAATGATTTGGATAATCTACGTTATGGAAATACAAAATCTTGTGGTTCAAAAACAACGTTTAATACTTACTAAACCTATGATTTCACCAACGTTTTCGTTGACAGATTCTTCTATGTTTTCTCAGGTTATGAATGCTTAGTGATACATGCTTCCGCATTTTTTTTGATACTTGCTTGGATGTCGAGTATACATGCACTTTGGAGCATCTTTTGAACTTATTTAAACTGTGTCGCATAGTTTTCATTTGTACTTATAACGTTGTAACTTAACTTGTGGTCAATTATCTTTGTAAACTTTGAAACAATCTTTACACTTGAATGGATGCGACATATTTTGGGTCAAACGTCTGTTTTAAAGACTTATGACCAGGTAATGGGACCTACGTAGTCGACGCCGTCACTTGACGATTTGTCGGGGTCGCTACATAAACTCTAAATATTTCGGGATGAGAATACATGTATTTTATGTTTTACAATATGGACACAAGTAACTGAAAAATATATTCTACGTTGAGTTGTACCACTGGCATACTTCCCTGTAGCTTGGTAACTAATATTTACAGCGGTATTGTAAACGCGAATCCTGTTGATAGATCTATCGGGCCTGACAACCCCAACCGGACTGGACGACCAGTATTCAACGGTTGCACAGTACTTCGTTTCGTGACTACACTTGGTACAGTGTAGTAAGATTTCATATTAAAGGGAATATGCGACGTGATTAATTGTTAAGTATGGTTACCAAGTGCTCAACCACTTAGAATATTTTTATTAAACTGTTTATATACGAAATCTTGTGGTCTATATATATATTGCTGCCGGCACTAAACCTATATCTCACCAACTTTATGTTGACCTTTTAAAACATGTCTAATCTCAGGTGATTTCTAAAAGCTTCCGCTGCATTATGTTGAATTTGAGCAGGATCTTGCGTACGCATATTTGTGTCAAAAATAAGACTGCATATCCAAGAACTTGTGTTGTAAAATATGCTAGAAATCGTGTTGTTATCATCATTTGTAAAGTTTGTAAGTCGAAGATTATCGCTAAACGATAATCATCTTTATTTCGTCCAAAGCTTGTATCAAAAATAAGAATCATGGTTTGTAATGTATAATATATGCAGTTTTTCTTTTAAAAATGTCGCATATAGAGGTCAATACCTCGCAATGAAATCATACGTTATCTAACACGTTCTTACGGTTAAGGACGGGTTATGACAAACATTACCATGGATTTCATCACTAAATTGCCAAGGACCGCAAGTGGTTTTGATACTATTTGGGTAATAGTTGATCGTCTCACCAGATCAGCACACTTCATGCCAATAAGAGAAGATGACAAGATGGAGAAGTTAGCACGACTGTATTTGAAGGAAGTCGTCTCCAGACATGGAATACCAATCTCTATTATCTCTGATAGGGATGGCAGATTTATTTCAAGATTCTGGCAGACATTACAGCAAGCATTAGGAACTCGTCTAGACATGAGTACTGCTTATCATCCACAAACTGATGGACAGAGCTAAAGGACGATACAAACGCTTGAAGATATGCTACGAGCATGTGTTATTGATTTCGGAAACAGTTAGGATCGACATCTACCGCTAGCAGAATTTTCCTACAACAACAGCTATCATTCAAGCATTGAGATGGCGCCGTTTGAAGCACTTTATGGTAGAAAGTGCAGGTCTCCAATTTGTTGGAGTGAAGTGGGGGATAGACAGATTACGGGTCCGGAGATAATACAAGAAACTACCGAGAAGATCATCCAAATTCAACAACGGTTGAAAACCGCCCAAAGTCGACAAAAGAGCTACGCCGACATTAAAAGAAAAGATATAGAATTTGAAATTGGAGAGATGTTCATGCTTAAGGTTGCACCTTAGAAAGGTGTTGTTCGATTTCGTAAATGAGGGAAATTAAATCCAAGGTATATTGGACCATTCAAGATTATTGATCGTGTCGGACCAGTAGCTTACCGACTTGAGTTACCTCAACAACTCGCGGCTGTACATAACACTTTCCACGTCTCAAATTTGAAGAAATGTTTAGCTAAAGAAGATCTCACTATTCCGTTAGATGAAATCCAAATCAACGAAAAACTTCAATTCATCGAAGAACCCGTATAATGGATCGTGAGGTTAAAAGACTTAAGCAAAACAAGATACCAATTGTTAAGGTTCGATGGAATGCTCGTAGAGGGCCCGAGTTTACCTGGGAATGAGAAGATCAGATGAAGAAGAAATACCCGCATTTATTTAAAGAAGATACGTCAACACCTCCAACTGCTTAAAATTTTGGGACGAAATTTATTTAACGGGTAGGTACTGTAGTGACCCGAAATTTTCCATGTTTATATATATATATATTAAATGAAATTGTTATTTACATGATTAAGTGTTTCCAACATGTTAAGCAATCAAACTTGTTAAGACTTGATTAATTGATATAGGTTTCATATAGACAATTGACCACCCAAGTTGACCGGCGATTCACGAACGTTAAAACTTGTAAAAACTATATGATGACATATATATGGATATATATATATATATATATAGTTAACATGATATTATGATAAGTAAACATATCATTAAGTATATTAGCAATGAACTATATATGTAAAAACAAGACTACTAACGTAATGATTTTGAAACGAGACATATATGTAACGATTATCGTTGTAACGAAATTTAATGTATATATATCATATTAAGATATATTAATACATCATGATATCATGATAATGTAATAATTTAACATCTCATTTGATTTAATAAACAATGGATTAATAACATTTAACAAGATCGTTAACCTAAAGGTTTCAAAACAACACTTACATGTAACGACTAACGATGACTTAACGACTCAGTTAAAATGTATATACATGTAGTGTTTTAATATGTATTCATACACTTTTTAAAGACTTCAAGACACTTATCAAAATACTTCTACTTAACAAAAATGCTTACAATTACATCCTCGTTCAGTTTCATCAACAATTCTACTCGTATGCACCCGTATTCGTACTCGTACAATACACAGTTTTTATATGTATGTACTATTGGTATATACACTCCAATTGTAAGACCCTAATCATTTTGTACAGCAGTGTAAATATGTTACATAGAGTGTGGGTGATGTTGTGCTGTTAAACAGAAGTCACTGAGTGAGCTGAGCCTAGTGCGCGCCGCGCACACTAAAGGGAGCGCGCCGTGCACCCCTTACTGTAGCCGGGTTCCAGCTTTTTAAATCAAATATTTTGATGGACATTTTGGTAAATTCACTTATGGATGAATTAAAGGCCCTAGATCAGTTTGGTTGAGCCTCATTACTCCATTTCTAACCACCAAACTTCATCCACTTAAATCCTAGTGAGAGAGTGTGATTCAAGTGTGAGAAAGCTTAAATCCAAGAGGAAGGAGCTTGTTTTGGGTTAAAGTTCAAGCATTAAAGTCGTTCATCTTATCTCTAGCTTCATTGTGGTAGTTGTGGTATGTTCTAATTTTATTTTCCTTACTTTGATTTAGTGTAAGGGTTAGGGTTTGAGTAAATGATGAACACAAAACCCATTATTGGTGATTTTGGGTGTTCTTGGGTAAAATTGAGTCTTGAATACTAATTGGTGACTAGTCTAGGGTTTTAAAGTATTAAATGATGTTTATGAACCCTAATTGGTGAGTTAATTGCTAACACACCTAGTTATTTAGTAAATGGGTGTTGGTTAGTTAGTGGATGACCCGAAATGGGTGTGTCGTCTTAAAATGGTTATTTGGGTAATAAATTGACCTAGTTTGGAAAGATGGGTATGAATTACCCTAATTATGTATTAGTTGGTGTTGTTGGACCTTAATCACTAGCTTTAAAGTGATTAGTGGTGGTCTTGACTTTAATTGGGCGGTTTTGGTATAAATGAGAGATTTAATACATTAAGTCATTAAATGCTCATGTGTAACTGTTAGTATTGAGTCCACTTAGCTTGTGTGTTGATCAAGTACTTATTATATTAGGTACTTTGCTTTGAAGCTTGTAGAGGTTGAAATCGTCATCTAATTGTTAAGGTGAGTGGAATAATTATATGCGTAGGTATATAATGTATCTATTTGTTGTAGCGTGAAATGTGTAGTGTCGAGGTGTTAAGACACCACGTTTCACGTGAAGGGTGTAGCATCGAGGTGTTAAGATGCCACTCGGGTGTAGCATCGAGGTGTTAAGATGCCACCTAGGAGTGTAGTGTCGAGGTGTTAAGACACCACTCCGTAAAATAATGAGTGTTGCATCGAGGTGTTAAGATGCCACTCGGGGTGATGTGCCGAGGTGTTAATGAAATGTCCCGTTCTTATTGATTAAAAACGTTCCATATTAATTGATTTCGTTGCGAGGTTTTGACCTCTATATGAGACGTTTTTCCAAGACTGCATTCATTTTAAAACAACCATAACCTTTATTTCATCAATAAAGGTTTAAAAAGCTTTACGTAGATTATCAAAAAATGATAATCTAAAATATCCTGTTTACACACGACCATTACATAATGGTTTACAATACAAATATGTTACAACAAAATAAGTTTCTTGAATGCAGTTTTTACACAATATCATACAAGCATGGACTCCAAATCTCATCCTTATTTAAGTATGCAACAGCGGAAGCTCTTAATAATCACCTGAGAATAAACATGCTTAAAACGTCAACAAAAATGTTGGTGAGTTATAGGTTTAACCTATATATATCAAATCATAATAATAAACCACAAGATTTCATATTTCAATACACATCCCATACATAGAGATAAAAATCATTCATATGGTGAACACCTGGTAACCGACATTAACAAGATGCATATATAAGAATATCCCCATCATTCCGGGACACCCTTCGGATATGATATAAATTTCGAAGTACTAAAGCATCCGGTACTTTGGATGGGGTTTGTTAAGCCCAATAGATCTATCTTTAGGATTCGCGTCAATTAGGGTGTCTGTTCCCTAATTCTTAGATTACCAGACTTAATAAAAAGGGGCATATTCGATTTCGATAATTCAACCATAGAATGTAGTTTCACGTACTTGTGTCTATTTTGTAAATCATTTATAAAACCTGCATGTATTCTCATCCCAAAAATATTAGATTTTAAAAGTGGGACTATAACTCACTTTCACAGATTTTTACTTCGTCGAGAAGTAAGACTTGGCCACTGTTGATTCACGAACCTATAACAATATATACATATATATTAAAGTATGTTCAAAATATATTTACAGCACTTTTAATATATTTTGATGTTTTAAGTTTATTAAGTCAGCTGTCCTCGTTAGTAACCTACAACTAGTTGTCCACAGTTAGATGTACAGGAATAAATCAATAAATATTATCTTGAATCAATCCACGACTCAGTGTATACGTATCTCAGTATTGATCACAACTCAAACTATATATATTTTGGAATCAACCTCAACCCTGTATAGCTAACTCCAACATTCACATATAGAGTGTCTATGGTTGTTCCGAAATATATATAGATGTGTCGACATGATAGGTCGAAACATTGTATACGTGTCTATGGTATCTCAAGATTACATAATATACAATACAAGTTGATTAAGTTATGGTTGGAATAGATTTGTTACCAATTTTCACGTAGCTAAAATGATAAAAATTATCCAATCTTGTTTTACCCATAACTTCTTCATTTTAAATCCGTTTTGAATAAATCAAATTGCTATGGTTTCATATTGAACTGTATTTTATGAATCTAAACAGAAAAAGTATAGGTTTATAGTCGGAAAAATAAGTTACAAGTCGTTTTTGTAAAGGTAGTCATTTCAGTCGAAAGAACGACGTCTAGATGACCATTTTAGAAAACATACTTCCACTTTGAGTTTAACCATAATTTTTGGATATAGTTTCATGTTCATAATAAAAATCATTTTCTCAGAATAACAACTTTTAAATCAAAGTTTATCATAGTTTTTAATTAACTAACCCAAAACAGCCCGCGGTGTTACTACGACGGCGTAAATCCGGTTTTACGGTGTTTTTCGTGTTTTCAGGTTTTAAATCATTAAGTTAGCATATCATATAGATATAGAACATGTGTTTAGTTAATTTTAAAAGTCAAGTTAGAAGGATTAACTTTTGTTTGCGAACAAGTTTAGAATTAACTAAACTATGTTCTAGTGATTACGAGTTTAAACCTTCGAATAAGATAGTTTTATATATATGAATCGAATGATGTTATGAACATCATTACTACCTCAAGTTTAGTAGGTAAACCTACTGGAAGTGACAAGAAATGATCTAGCTTCAAAGGATCTTGGATGGCTTGAAAGTTCTTGAAGTAGGATCATGACACAAAAACAAGTTCAAGTAAGATTTTTGCTCGAATTAAGATAGTTTATAGTTATAGAAATTGAATCAAAGTTTGAATATGAATATTACCTTGAATAAGAAAGATAACCTACTGTATATAACAAAGGTTTCTTGATCTTAGATGATTACTTGGAATGGATTAGAAAGCTTGGAAGTAAATTAGTAAACTTGAAGGGATTTTTGAAGTATTCTTGAAGTGTTCTTCCTATGATGATTATAGCTTGATTCTTGAAGTGATTTTTGATGAAGATGATGATTAACTACTGGAAAAATACGTTCATAATAGTGTGGGTGTGTTGAGAGAGAATTAGAAAGAGATTTGGAAGTGAAATGGAGTGAATGATGAGTGTTAATTGGTGAGTGGTGAGTGGGGTTAAAAGGAGTTCTAGTTAGTTGACTAGCTCATGGTAGAAGTTAAAATTGATTAGTCATACATGACATAATCAAGAGTGGAATCCCATGCTAGTTCCTATTGGTATATACCCATAGTAAGTACGTTTTGAAGCTGTGTATAATACGGGTAAGAATACGACTAGAATTCTTGATGAAAGAAAAGAATGGGAAAGTAACTGTAACCATTTTCGTTAAGTATGAGTGTTTTGATATATGTCTTGAAGTCTTCCAAAAGTATTTTAATACATCTAAATACACTACATGTATATACATTTTAACTGAGTCGTTAAGTCATCGTTAGTCGTTACATGTAAGTGTTGTTTTGAAACCTTTAGGTTAACGATCTTGTTAAATGTTGTTAACCCAATGTTTATAATATCAAAAGAGATTTTAAATTATTATATTATCATGATATTATGATGTACGAATATCTCTTAATATGATATATATACATTAAATGTCGTTACAACGATAAACGTTACATATATGTCTCGTTTCAAAATCATTAAGTTAGTAGTCTTGTTTTTACATATGTAGTTCATTGTTAATATAATTAATGATATGTTTACTTATCAAAATATCATGTTAACTATATATATAACCATATATATGTCATCATATAGTTTTTTTACAAGTTTTAACGTTCGTGAATCACCGGTCAACTTGGGTGGTCAATTGTCTATATGAAACATATTTCAATTAATCAAGTCTTAACAAGTTTGATTGCTTAACATGTTGGAAACATTTAATCATGTAAATATCAATCTCAATTAATATATATAAACATGGAAAAGTTCGGGTCACTACAGTACCTACCCGTTAAATAAATTTCGTCCCGAAATTTTAAGCTGTTGAAGGTGTTGACGAATCTTCTGGAAATAGATGCGGGTATTTCTTCTTCATCTGATCTTCACGCTCCCAGGTGAACTCGGGTCCTCTACAAGCATTCCATCGAACCTTAACAATTGGTATCTTGTTTTGCTTAAGTCTTTTAACCTCACGATCCATTATTTCGACGGGTTCTTCGATGAATTGAAGTTTTTCGTTGATTTGGATTTCATCTAACGGAATAGTGAGATCTTCTTTAGCAAAACATTTCTTCAAATTCGAGACGTGGAAAGTGTTATGTACAGCCGCGAGTTGTTGAGGTAACTCAAGTCGGTAAGCTACTGGTCCGACACGATCAATAATCTTGAATGGTCCAATATACCTTGGATTTAATTTCCCTCGTTTACCAAATCGAACAACGCCTTTCCAAGGTGCAACTTTAAGCATGACCATCTCTCCAATTTCAAATTCTATATCTTTTCTTTTAATGTCAGCGTAGCTCTTTTGTCGACTTTGGGCGGTTTTCAACCGTTGTTGAATTTGGATGATCTTCTCGGTAGTTTCTTGTATAATCTCCGGACCCGTAATCTGTCTATCCCCCACTTCACTCCAACAAATCGAAGACCTGCACTTTCTACCATAAAGTGCTTCAAACGGCGCCATCTCAATGCTTGAATGGTAGCTGTTGTTGTAGGAAAATTCTGCTAACGGTAAATGTCGATCCCAACTGTTTCCGAAATCAATAACACATGCTCGTAGCATGTCTTCAAGCGTTTGTATCGTCCTTTCGCTCTGCCCATCAGTTTGTGGATGATAGGCAGTACTCATGTCTAGACGAGTTCCTAATGCTTGCTGTAATGTCTGCCAGAATCTTGAAATAAATCTGCCATCCCTATCAGAGATAATAGAGATTGGTATTCCATGTCTGGAGACTACTTCCTTCAAATACAGTCGTGCTAACTTCTCCATCTTGTCATCTTCTCTTATTGGCAGAAAGTGTGCTGATTTGGTGAGACGATCAACTATTACCCAAATAGTATCAAAACCACTTGCAGTCCTTGGCAATTTAGTGATGAAATCCATGGTAATGTTTTCCCATTTCCATTCTGGGATTTCAGGTTGTTGAAGTAGACCTGATGGTTTCTGATGCTCAGCTTTGACCTTAGAACACGTCAAACATTCTCCTACATATTTAGCAACATCGGCTTTCATACCCGGCCACCAAAAATGTTTCTTGAGATCCTTGTACATCTTCCCCGTTCCAGGATGTATTGAGTATCTGGTTTTATGAGCTTCTCTAAGTACCATTTCTCTCATATCTCCAAATCTTGGTACCCAAATCCTTTCAGCCCTATACCGGGTTCCGTCTTCCCGAATATTAAGATGCTTCTCCGATCCTTTGGGCATTTCATCCTTTAAATTTCCTTCTTTTAAAACTCCTTGTTGCGCCTCCTTTATTTGAGTAGTAAGGTTATTATGAATCATTATATTCATAGATTTTACTCGAATGGGTTCTCTGTCCTTCCTGCTCAAGGCATCGGCTACCACATTTGCCTTTCCCGGGTGGTAACGAATCTCAAAGTCGTAATCATTCAATAATTCAATCCACCTACGCTGCCTCATATTCAGTTGTTTCTGATTAAATATGTGTTGAAGACTTTTGTGGTCGGTATATATAATACTTTTGACCCCATATAAGTAGTGCCTCCAAGTCTTTAATGCAAAAACAATCGCGCCTAATTCCAAATCATGTGTCGTATAATTTTGTTCGTGAATCTTCAATTGTCTAGACGCATAAGCAATCACCTTCGTTCGTTGCATTAATACACAACCGAGACCTTGCTTTGATGCGTCACAATAAATCACAAAATCATCATTCCCTTCAGGCAATGACAATATAGGTGCCGTAGTTAGCTTTTTCTTCAATAACTGAAACGCTTTCTCTTGTTCATCATTCCATTCAAATTTCTTCCCTTTATGCGTTAATGCAGTCAAGGGTTTTGCTATTCTGGAAAAGTCTTGGATGAACCTTCTGTAGTAACCAGCTAGTCCTAAAAACTGGCGTATGTGTTTCGGAGTTTTCGGGGTTTCCCACTTTTCAACAGTTTCTATCTTTGCCGGATCCACCTTAATACCTTCTTTGTTCACTATGTGACCGAGGAATTGAACTTCTTCTAACCAAAATGCACACTTTGAAAACTTAGCGTACAGTTTTTCCTTCCTCAATACTTCTAACACCTTTCTCAAATGTTCACCGTGTTCTTGGTCATTCTTTGAGTAAATAAGTATGTCATCAATGAAAACAATGACAAACTTGTCAAGGTATGGTCCACATACTCGGTTCATAAGGTCCATGAACACAGCTGGTGCATTAGTTAAACCAAACGGCATGACCATAAACTCGTAATGACCGTAACGTGTTCTGAAAGCAGTCTTTGGAATATCATCTTCTTTCACCCGCATTTGATGATACCCGGAACGTAAGTCAATCTTTGAATAAACAGACGAGCCTTGTAGTTGATCAAATAAATCGTCGATTCTCGGTAGTGGGTAGCGGTTCTTGATGGTAAGTTTGTTCAACTCTCGGTAGTCGATACACAACCTGAATGTACCATCTTTCTTCTTGACAAACAAAACAGGAGCTCCCCACGGTGATGTGCTTGGTCGAATGAAACCACGCTCTAAAAGTTCTTGTAATTGGTTTTGCAGTTCTTTCATCTCGCTGGGTGCGAGTCTGTAAGGAGCACGAGCTATTGGTGCAGCTCCTGGTACAAGATCTATTTGAAATTCAACGGATCGCTGTGGGGGTAATCCCGGTAATTCTTTCGGAAATACATCGGGAAATTCTTTTGCAATGGGAACATCATTGATGCTCTTTTCTTCAGTTTGTACTTTCTCGACGTGTGCTAGAACAGCATAGCAACCTTTTCTTATTAGTTTTTGTGCCTTCAAATTACTAATAAGATGTAGCTTCGTGTTGCCCTTTTCTCCGTACACCATTAAGGGTTTTCCTTTTTCTCGTATAATGCGAATTGCATTTTTGTAACAAACGATCTCTGCTTTCACTTCTTTCAACCAGTCCATACCGATTATCACATCAAAACTCCCTAACTCTACTGGTATCAAATCAATCTTAAATGTTTCGCTAACCAGTTTAATTTCTCGATTCCGACATATATTATCTGCTGAAATTAATTTACCATTTGCTAATTCGAGTAAAAATTTACTATCCAAAGGCGTCAATGGACAACTTAATTTAGCACAAAAATCTCTACTCATATAGCTTCTATCCGCACCCGAATCAAATAAAACGTAAGCAGATTTATTGTCAATAAGAAACGTACCCGTAACAAGCTCCGGGTCTTCCTGTGCCTCTGCCGCATTAATATTGAAAACTCTTCCACGGCCTTGTCCATTCGTGTTCTCCTGGTTCGGGCAATTTCTAATAATGTGGCCCGATTTTCCACATTTATAACAAACTACATTGGCATAACTTGCTCCGACACTACTTGCTCCGCCATTACTCGTTCCGACACCATTTGTTCCTTTCGTTCTATTAACCCCTGGTCCGTAGACCTCACACTTCGCCGCGCTATGACCATTTCTTTTACACTTGTTGCAAAATTTGGTGCAGAACCCCGAGTGATTCTTTTCACACCTTTGGCATAGCTGTTTCTGATTGTTGTTGTTGTTGCAGTTATTATTATTGTTGGGATGATTGTTGTAGTTGTTGTTGTTGTTGTTGTTGTTGTTGTTGTTATTGTTGGGCCGTTTGTTGTAGTTGCGATTGATGTTGCGATTGTTGGGATAATTGTTGCGATTATTGTTGTAATTGCTGTTGTTGTATTGGTGATTCTTATCACCGTTTTCCTCCCACTTTCTTTTGACTTGCTTCACATTGGCCTCTTCAGCAGTCTGTTCTTTAATTCTTTCTTCAATCTGGTTCACTAGTTTGTGAGCCATTCTACATGCCTGTTGTATGGAGGCGGGCTCGTGTGAACTTATATCTTCTTGGATTCTTTCCGGTAATCCTTTCACAAACGCGTCGATCTTCTCTTCCTCATCTTCGAATGCTCCCGGACACAATAGGCACAATTCTGTGAATCGTCTTTCGTACGTGGTAATATCAAATCCTTGGGTTCGTAACCCTCTAAGTTCTGTCTTGAGCTTATTGACCTCGGTTCTGGGACGGTACTTCTCGTTCATCAAGTGCTTGAATGCTGACCACGGTAGTGCGTACGCATCGTCTTGTCCCACTTGCTCTAGATAGGTATTCCACCATGTTAACGCAGAACCTGTGAAGGTATGCGTAGCGTACTTCACTTTGTCCTCTTCAGTACACTTACTTATGGCAAACACCGATTCAACCTTCTCGGTCCACCGTTTCAATCCGATCGGTCCTTCGGTTCCATAAAATTCCAAAGGTTTGCAGGCAGTGAATTCTTTGTAGGTGCATCCTACACGATTTCCTGTACTGCTAGATCCAAGGTTATTGTTGGTATGTAGCGCAGCCTGTACTGCGGCTATGTTTGAAGCTAGAAAAGTACGGAATTCCTCTTCATTCATATTCACGGTGTGTCGAGTAGTCGGTGCCATTTCCTTCAAAATAGTTAAATGGAACAAGTTAATCATACAGAATTTTAAGAGTAGTTAATAGTATTTCGTAGCATAATATGAACTCATTTATAAAAGCTTTTTCTTCATATTAGCGTTTTATAAGTTTAAATTCGGGTAGTACCTACCCGTTAAGTTCATACTTAGTAGCTAATATACAATTCAACTACTACAATTCTATATGAAAAACTGATTATAATAATATTTCGCGTTCAAACTTTTACACAATATTTTACAAACTTACAATACCGCTTATTTTACATATAGCATGAAATATAGCACACAATAAATTTGATACAAGATGGTTGTGAAGATAATTCTAGCTAGTACACAAGTCGTTCAGCAAAGGCAATAAAGACACGTAATTCATACGTCCAGAAACAAGTCATGCATTCTGGTTTTACTAGGATTACTTCCCATCCTTGGTCTTGTGGAACATAACCGTTATGGCCGTTGATAAGACAGCGTGTTGTAACGTCGTCAAAGGGACGAGGGTTACGTAATGACCAACAGTCTCGTAATAACCTAAAAACCTCATTTCTTACCCCAATTATCGACTCCGTCACTTGAGGGAACGTTTTGTTTAATAGTTGTAGCCCGATGTTCTTGTTCTCACTTTGGTGAGAAGCGAACATTACTAACCCGTAAGCATAACATGCTTCTTTATGTTGCATGTTAGCCGCTTTTTCTAAATCACGAAGTCCTATATTTGGATATACTGAGTCAAAATAATTTCTTAACCCGTTGCGTAAAATAGCATTTGGGTTCCCCGCAATATATGCGTCAAAGTAAACACATCGTAACTTATGGATTTCCCAATGTGATATCCCCCATCTTCCGAACGAAAGCCTTTTATAAACCAAATCATTCTTGGAACGTTCTTCGAATGTCTTACAAACTGATCTCGCCTTAAATAGTTGTGCCGAGGAATTCTGACCGACTCTAGACAAGATTTCATCAATCATGTCTCCGGGTAGGTCTCTTAAAATATTGGGTTGTCTATCCATTTTGTGTTTTTAAACTGTAAAATAGACAAGAGTTAGATTCATAAAAAAATACTTATTAATACAAGCAATTTTTACATATATCATAAAGCATACGAACACTATATTACATATATTACACCACACGAATACAACTATCTTATTCCGACTCGCTCGTTTCTTCTTCTTCGGTTTTGGTTCGTTTTGCCAAGTTTCTAGGGATATATGATGTTCCCCTAATACGAGCCGTAATTTTCCACATTGGTTTAGAAAAACCTGGTGGTTTAGAGGTTCCCGGGTCATTGTTACAACTTAAGGACTTCGGGGGTTGACGATACATATAAAGTTCATCGGGGTTGGAATTAGATTTCTCTATTTTTATGCCCTTTCCCTTATTATTTTCTTTTGCCTTTTTAAATTCAGTTGGGGTAATTTCTATAACATCATCGGAATTCTCGTCGGAATCCGATTCATTGGAGAATTGGTAATCCTCCCAATATTTTGCTTCCTTGGCGGAAACACCATTGACCATAATTAACCTTGGTCGGTTGGTTGAGGATTCTCTTTTACTTAACCGTTTTATTATTTCCCCCACCGGTTCTATTTCTTCTTCCGGTTCTGATTCTTCTTCCGGTTCCGATTCTTCTTCCGGTTCTGACTCTTCTTCCGGTTCCTCTTCGGGAACTTGTGAATCAGTCCACGAATCATTCCAATTTACATTTGACTCTTCATTATTATTAGGTGAGTCAATGGGACTTGTTCTAGAGGTAGACATCTATCACATAATATCAAACATGTTAAGAGATTAATATATCACATAATATTCATATGTTAAAAATATATAGTTTCCAACAAAAATGTTAAGCAATCATTTTTAAAGAAAACACGGTCGAAGTCCAGACTCACTAATGCATCCTAACAAACTCGATAAGACACACTAATGCAAATTTTCTGGTTCTCTAAGACCAACGCTCTGATACCAACTGAAATGTCCCGTTCTTATTGATTAAAAACGTTCCATATTAATTGATTTCGTTGCGAGGTTTTGACCTCTATATGAGACGTTTTTCCAAGACTGCATTCATTTTAAAACAACCATAACCTTTATTTCATCAATAAAGGTTTAAAAAGCTTTACGTAGATTATCAAAAAATGATAATCTAAAATATCCTGTTTACACACGACCATTACATAATGGTTTACAATACAAATATGTTACAACAAAATAAGTTTCTTGAATGCAGTTTTTACACAATATCATACAAGCATGGACTCCAAATCTCATCCTTATTTAAGTATGCAACAGCGGAAGCTCTTAATAATCACCTGAGAATAAACATGCTTAAAACGTCAACAAAAATGTTGGTGAGTTATAGGTTTAACCTATATATATCAAATCATAATAATAAACCACAAGATTTCATATTTCAATACACATCCCATACATAGAGATAAAAATCATTCATATGGTGAACACCTGGTAACCGACATTAACAAGATGCATATATAAGAATATCCCCATCATTCCGGGACACCCTTCGGATATGATATAAATTTCGAAGTACTAAAGCATCCGGTACTTTGGATGGGGTTTGTTAAGCCCAATAGATCTATCTTTAGGATTCGCGTCAATTAGGGTGTCTGTTCCCTAATTCTTAGATTACCAGACTTAATAAAAAGGGGCATATTCGATTTCGATAATTCAACCATAGAATGTAGTTTCACGTACTTGTGTCTATTTTGTAAATCATTTATAAAACCTGCATGTATTCTCATCCCAAAAATATTAGATTTTAAAAGTGGGACTATAACTCACTTTCACAGATTTTTACTTCGTCGAGAAGTAAGACTTGGCCACTGTTGATTCACGAACCTATAACAATATATACATATATATTAAAGTATGTTCAAAATATATTTACAGCACTTTTAATATATTTTGATGTTTTAAGTTTATTAAGTCAGCTGTCCTCGTTAGTAACCTACAACTAGTTGTCCACAGTTAGATGTACAGGAATAAATCAATAAATATTATCTTGAATCAATCCACGACTCAGTGTATACGTATCTCAGTATTGATCACAACTCAAACTATATATATTTTGGAATCAACCTCAACCCTGTATAGCTAACTCCAACATTCACATATAGAGTGTCTATGGTTGTTCCGAAATATATATAGATGTGTCGACATGATAGGTCGAAACATTGTATACGTGTCTATGGTATCTCAAGATTACATAATATACAATACAAGTTGATTAAGTTATGGTTGGAATAGATTTGTTACCAATTTTCACGTAGCTAAAATGATAAAAATTATCCAATCTTGTTTTACCCATAACTTCTTCATTTTAAATCCGTTTTGAATGAATCAAATTGCTATGGTTTCATATTGAACTGTATTTTATGAATCTAAACAGAAAAAGTATAGGTTTATAGTCGGAAAAATAAGTTACAAGTCGTTTTTGTAAAGGTAGTCATTTCAGTCGAAAGAACGACGTCTAGATGACCATTTTAGAAAACATACTTCCACTTTGAGTTTAACCATAATTTTTGGATATAGTTTCATGTTCATAATAAAAATCATTTTCTCAGAATAACAACTTTTAAATCAAAGTTTATCATAGTTTTTAATTAACTAACCCAAAACAGCCCGCGGTGTTACTACGACGGCGTAAATCCGGTTTTACGGTGTTTTTCGTGTTTTCAGGTTTTAAATCATTAAGTTAGCATATCATATAGATATAGAACATGTGTTTAGTTAATTTTAAAAGTCAAGTTAGAAGGATTAACTTTTGTTTGCGAACAAGTTTAGAATTAACTAAACTATGTTCTAGTGATTACGAGTTTAAACCTTCGAATAAGATAGTTTTATATATATGAATCGAATGATGTTATGAACATCATTACTACCTCAAGTTTAGTAGGTAAACCTACTGGAAGTGACAAGAAATGATCTAGCTTCAAAGGATCTTGGATGGCTTGAAAGTTCTTGAAGTAGGATCATGACACAAAAACAAGTTCAAGTAAGATTTTTGCTCGAATTAAGATAGTTTATAGTTATAGAAATTGAATCAAAGTTTGAATATGAATATTACCTTGAATAAGAAAGATAACCTACTGTATATAACAAAGGTTTCTTGATCTTAGATGATTACTTGGAATGGATTAGAAAGCTTGGAAGTAAATTAGTAAACTTGAAGGGATTTTTGAAGTATTCTTGAAGTGTTCTTCCTATGATGATTATAGCTTGATTCTTGAAGTGATTTTTGATGAAGATGATGATTAACTACTGGAAAAATACGTTCATAATAGTGTGGGTGTGTTGAGAGAGAATTAGAAAGAGATTTGGAAGTGAAATGGAGTGAATGATGAGTGTTAATTGGTGAGTGGTGAGTGGGGTTAAAAGGAGTTCTAGTTAGTTGACTAGCTCATGGTAGAAGTTAAAATTGATTAGTCATACATGACATAATCAAGAGTGGAATCCCATGCTAGTTCCTATTGGTATATACCCATAGTAAGTACGTTTTGAAGCTGTGTATAATACGGGTAAGAATACGACTAGAATTCTTGATGAAAGAAAAGAATGGGAAAGTAACTGTAACCATTTTCGTTAAGTATGAGTGTTTTGATATATGTCTTGAAGTCTTCCAAAAGTATTTTAATACATCTAAATACACTACATGTATATACATTTTAACTGAGTCGTTAAGTCATCGTTAGTCGTTACATGTAAGTGTTGTTTTGAAACCTTTAGGTTAACGATCTTGTTAAATGTTGTTAACCCAATGTTTATAATATCAAAAGAGATTTTAAATTATTATATTATCATGATATTATGATGTACGAATATCTCTTAATATGATATATATACATTAAATGTCGTTACAACGATAAACGTTACATATATGTCTCGTTTCAAAATCATTAAGTTAGTAGTCTTGTTTTTACATATGTAGTTCATTGTTAATATAATTAATGATATGTTTACTTATCAAAATATCATGTTAACTATATATATAACCATATATATGTCATCATATAGTTTTTTTACAAGTTTTAACGTTCGTGAATCACCGGTCAACTTGGGTGGTCAATTGTCTATATGAAACATATTTCAATTAATCAAGTCTTAACAAGTTTGATTGCTTAACATGTTGGAAACATTTAATCATGTAAATATCAATCTCAATTAATATATATAAACATGGAAAAGTTCGGGTCACTACAGTTAAGGTGCCACCCTAGTGGTTAGTGGTGCGAGGTGTTAAGTGCCCTAATGGATGTTATGAACACCGATGGCGTTTTCGCGAGCGCCGTTCCCTTGTACTATTGGTCGACCATGGTTACTTGTGTTGTAAGAATATTATATCATTTCGAGTTATATTATTATGCGGTTGTTGCTAGCTTGTGGTATTGAAGATTATAGCTTGTTAATGTGACGATAAGCTAATTGTGTTGCTAGCATGTTTGCGGTTGGTGTAAGTGTATGCAAGTAGGTATAATTATATATGTATTCGTATAATTATTGCATTCACTAAGCTTTGCTTACCCTCTCGTTGTTTACCATTTTATAGGTTCGGTTTTGGACAAGGGTGAGGGCATCGTATTGGACTAGAGATCCCGCTTGATACTAGGGGACGCTTTTGGCTTTAGTAGCTCTTGGAGTTTGACCGGTAGTTGGGTAGTTTAATCCCAAACGCCATGCTCATTGTGTAGTTTGGAACTTAAACTTTTTGGTGGTCGAAACTCTAAACTTGTATTAAACTTGTATTTTGGGTCGTGTGGGCCCCGCTTGTAAAACGTCATTTTTATGTTTGATTCGTGTTAGTTTTACATATATAAGTTTGTTGTGAAAAGCGTATGGTCTAAAAGTGTCGGGAAGTCGAAGATCTTTTCGCGAAAAATGGACATTTTGATCAGAACTGTCTCAGGCCTTGTGCGCGCCGCGCACAGGCAGTGGTGCGTGCCGTGCACCCTCCAGATCAGTTTTAAATTTTTTTTCCGCGTTTTTGGTTGGTTAACGGGTTGGGTCGTTACAAGTGGTATCAGAGCATGGTCTAAGGGATTTAGGTGACTTGATATAGGCGCCTAGACTTAGACTTTTTGTGTGTGCGTTATGCGGGACTTGTAGGACTTTGGGTCGGATCGGGATTGGTTTGTGCATAGGTTTATGTAAACTAATCATGCGCTATTTGTTATGTATGTTTAGCGGGCATCGAGCGAGATGGACGTTGTACTAGCAAGTTAATGCGACGTGCTCGCGTAACAATGATTAGCTACCATTGTTACGGGCGCAAATCGTGTTAAACAAGCAATGTACGATGATTGTTGAGCGAGATGGAGTAGTGTGGCATATATGTATATACACATGTAATTGTCCTTTCGTTTTTGTGGTTTAACCTATTTTGTTTTATAGAATGAAGACGAGAAACGGTCCCGATCATGATAACGGAAGTACAAGCGAGGACGCCGAGTTTTCGGCCAAGGTTGAGACCGTCTTTAAAAAGTTAAAAGCGGATTTTCTTACGGACGTCCGAAAGGTCTTTCAAGATTCGGTCGATGGGCAGGTGACCGATTTGATAAATGAACGAATGAAGGCCACTATCGAAGAGGCCCTTGACGCTAGGAATATCTATCCTCGCGGTGAAGGAGGCGAAGGAAGGCGGGACTTCCACTACAAGAACTTCAAGGATGCTCAACCCCCGATGTTTAATGGGGTGCGAGATCCCTTGAAAAGTACATGTTGGATCTCCGATATTGAGGGAGCTTTCCGTACCACGGAATGTCCTCCCGAAAAGAAGACGAGGTATGGTTCTAGCATGTTACGCGAAGAAGCTAAGTTGTGGTGGGACGATAAAATTAACTTGTATGGTGAAGAACAATGTATGGGTTTGACTTGGGAAGACTTCAAGAAAGAGTTTTTCAAAGAATACCGAACTTCTTCCGACCTCGATAGAATCCGGGACGAGTTGCACCATTTGCAACAAGGTTCCATGGATTTGGTTACCCTCAAGTCTACATTCTTGGCAAAGACTCGTTTTTGCCCGGAATATGTTGGTGATGATCATAAGCTCATGAAGGATTTCTACCGTACTTTGAATGATGAGTACAAGGGGAAGATTAGTCGGGGTATGGCTAAGACTTTTGATGAATTGTTTGAGTTGGCTCGGGGTTTTGAGCCGGAGGTTCCAAGAAAGAGTGATTTCATGTTTTCCAAAAGAAAGTTTGAAGGTTTTAGTTACTCTAACGCCTCAAGCAAGAAGAGCAAGAGCAAGAGGGGGGCCGAAAGTGTCAATAGTGCAAAGAAGGGCACTACCGGTGGGTTTTCTTATACGTGCTACAATTGTGGGCAACCGGGTCATATGGCTCGTGAGTGTCCGAAACCATCTTCCGGAAACAAAGTCACTTGTTTTAATTGCGGCAAAGAAGGGCATAAGAAGCCGGAGTGTCCCGACTTGCGAAATGACAATGTGAAGCGGTTAGAGAAGGCGGCGGGTATGGCTAGGGGTCGCAACTATTTGATGACCAATGAAGAAGCTAAATAATCGCACGAATTTGTCTCAGGTACTTACATGGTTAATTCTATTCCGGCAAGGATTCTTTTCGATAGCGGTGCAAATTTGTCGTTTGTGTCTCCTAAATTTGTGCCTAAACTTAATAGACCGTTAGCTAAGTTAAGTCGTCCGATAGAAGTCGAAATAGTGGACGGCAAGACGGTGCTAGTGGTTGATGTGTGTGAAAATTGTGATGTTGTTTTTGGTGCCGAAACCTTTAAAATTGATCTTATTCCAATGACCTTGGGCGACTTTGATATTGTCGTTGGTATGGATTGGCTCGATCGTTATAGAGCCGATATTGCATGCCATGATAAGTTTATTCGTGTGAAGACCCTAAGTGGGAAAGAGTTAATTATTCATGGTGATAAGCGAAGGAGACCGGTGCCGATATGCACTTTTGCACGGGCACGTCGTTTTGTTGTTACCGGTGGCATGGCTTTCCTTGCTCATGTTGTTGATACTCGCAATGAGCCACCACCTATTCGTGAAATTCCGGTTGTTAGTGAATTCGAAGACGTTTTTCCGGACGAATTACCGGGTGTTCCGGCGGAAAGACAAGTTGAGTTTCGTATTGAGTTGGTTCCGGGAGCTACTCCCATTGCTAAAACTCCTTATCATTTAGCACCAACAGAAATGCAAGAGTTGTTAAATCAAAATCAAGAGTTGCTCGAGAAGGGTTTTATTCGACCGAGTGCTTCGCCATGGGGCACTCCGGTGTTATTTGTGAAGAAGAAAGATGGTAGTATGTTTATGTGCATTGATTACCGTGAGTTGAATAAAGTGACGATCAAGAATCGTTATCCATTACCTAGGATTGACGATTTATCTGATCAACTTCAAGGTGCAACGTATTTCTCTAAGATCGACCTACGGTCCGGCTATCACCAAATGCGGGTCCGTGAGGAAGACATAGAGAAAACGGCTTTTCGAACGCGTTATGGGCATTATTGAAAGGACCCGTTCATATACATTATAAACGATTCACAATAGTTGATTACATCGCGAGGTATTTGACCTCTATATGATACATATTACAAACATTGCATTCGTTTTTAAAACACAAACTTTCTTTACATCAAAAATTGACAGGCATGCATACCATTTCATAATATCCACTATCCAATTATAAATTAACTTAATAGTAATCTTTGATGAACTCAATGACTCGAATGCAACGTTCTTCGAAATATGCCATGAAATACTCCAAGTAATATCTTTAAAACAAGCAAATGCACAGCGGAAGATTTCTTTTATACCTGAGAATAAACATGCTTTAAAGTGTCAACCAAAAGGTTGGTGAGTTCATTAGTTTATCATAATCATTCATTTCCATCATTTTAATAGACCACGAGAATTTCATTTCCAGTTCTCATAAATATACGTCCCATGCATAGAGACAAAAATAATCATTCATATGGTGAACACCTAGTAACCGACATTAACTAGATACATATAAGAATATCCCCTATCATTCCAGGATCCTCCTTCGGACATGATATAAATTTCAAAGTACTAAAGCATCCGGTACTTTGGATGGGGTTTGTTAGGCCCAATAGATCTATCTTTAGGATTCGCGTCAATTAGGGTGTCTGTTCCCTAATTCTTAGATTACCAGACTTTAATAAAAAGGGGCATATTCGATTTCGATAATTCAACCATAGAATGTAGTTTCAATTACTTGTGTCTATTTCGTCAAACATTTATAAAAGCGCATGTATTCTCAGTCCCAAAAATATAAAGGGTAAAAAGGCGAATGAAACTCACCATACTGTATTTCGTAGTAAAAATACATATAACGTCATTGAACAAGTGCAAGGTTGGCCTCGGATTCACGAACCTAAATTAATTATGTATATATATGTGCTGGTCAATATATGTCTAACAAATTAGGTCAAGTCATAGTGTACCACAATCCTAATGCTCGAGACTAATATGCAAAGATCAACAAAAGTTAATTTGACTCAAAATGATTTCCAAAATTCTATACATGATTAATATATAGTTTAAATATCGTCGTTTTATATTTTTATATATTTTTAAAAGATTTATTAGAGTAAATAATATAATTTATTTATTAATAAATAAAATTTTATATTAAATTTATATAATAAAATATACTTTTATATATATTTAAGTAATAAAATTTATAGGGTTCATTTAATATCATAAAGATAATATGATAGGTATTATTAAAGTAAGTTATTACACGTAGTAAAATATGTTTGTATCACATATTTATTTGATAAAATAATATCTATAATGATAGTAAGTAAAAGTTGTATTACTTTGTAATAATAATTATTATTATAAAAATATCAATATTTATAATTACTAAGATGATATTATGATAAAACGATAATTCTAATTATGATAACTTTAATATTTACGATAATTTTTAATATTATCTTTAAAATAATAATTCTATTTAAAATAATAATAATAATGATATTTTATAGTAACAATGACATTTCTATTAAAATGATAATTTTTGTTAAAATGATAGTTTTAATACTAACGATACTTTTAATAATAATAGTAATGATAAAAATAATAAGAACGATAATTTTATCTAAATCAATATCTTATAATATTTTAATTTCATCATGAAACTCTTACCCATTATTTCCTAATCGTTTCGTTTAATAGCTTTTAATCGTCTTTTATATCGTGTTCATAATAATGATAATAATAGTAATCAAAATAATTAGGTGTTACAAATATTTTTTTTAATTACACTAATATTAATAATGATAGTTACTATAACATTATTAACGATAATACTAATAATTATCTTAATGATAATATAGTAATAATAATAATAACAATAACAATAACTATTTTTAAATAATGATATATATATATATTAATAATGATAATAATAATAATAATACCAATAATAATAATAATAATAATTGGATAATAATAATAATAATACTAATTATAACTTTAACGATAATAACGATAGTAATAAAAAAAATAACAATTTTTAATGATAAATCCCTTTTATTGATAAAGATAATAATAATGATAATAATAAGATAAAACTAGAACGACGATAAAAACGACGATAATAATAATCATTTTTAATAAGAATATCGAAAATTCAATTGATTATAACTTCTAATCCGTTCATCGAAACCATTCGATATCTAAAGGAAAAGTTCTTAATTTTTCGCTAGCTTTCTAAGGACATGCATATCTTATACCTTATCTCAACCGCAAGTGTAACTAATTCAAGATTCAACCTAACCTGTCTAAGGGCAATATCAAAAGTACAAGCATGCATAATCCTAAATACTCGAGCACTAGTCAGGGATACACTATTAGTATGTAAAAGTTAAATTATGAGTACTCACGTATCAATATTGAGATTCAATATTGCAGGAAAGGTACGTAGACGCAACGAAAATGATAAACACTATATTGACCTCACGAGCATACCCATGAACCATACTCAATCACCTCCATAGCTATAACCCATAATTTCCTTAATCCTATCCCACTCGAAAAAAAATTTCGAAATCACTCGGACAGCACTCCGTCGTAATATTTTATGTATACTAATAATATCTTGAAATAATACGGAGTAAATATATATATGTAAATCGATTGAGAGAGTTTAGAGAAAAATATTTTCAAGTTTCTATGAAATAATGAAACCTATTGAATTCTATTTATAATAGATTTTTGAATTATTAAAGTGAATTATTAAAGTATGAATTATTAAAGTGAATTATTAAAGTATGAATTATTAAAGTGAATTATTAAAGTATGAATTATTAAAGTGAATTATTAAAGTATGAATTATTAAAGTGAATTATTAAAGTTAAAGTAAAGTAAAAATAAAGTAAAGGTAAAGTTTAAGTATAGTAAAAGTATAAAACTACATAATACGTATAATACGCGTATAAATATATATAATATTAATTTAAATTATTATATATATTTAATAAAATAAAATATAAATATCGTTATCTTTATCATACTAGTTAAGTAATGAGTTGTCAAAAGTGGTTCTAGATATTTATAAAAGTTATATACGTTTTAATAATAAAGTTCTTTTTAAACTGAAAACGTTTTTGTACGTTTGAAACTAAATAGATCAATCGAGTCTTTATGAGATTCAATCTTCCACTATCCTTTGTCTAGTTCTCAATGATTAACAATTTGTTCTTATTTATAAATCACTTTACCATTTTCCGAATATTATTAAAACAGAAAGATTTCTCAAATCAACGTGGGCCTTTCAACAGAGACTTGTAATCATAATTCAATATATCTGATAATTCAATCATTTGATCTTATCTTCTAATTCCATTGATAAACATTTTGAAACAGATACAATCATATAAAGTATTTAATCTAATATTTTGTTTACGTTTCAAGTTATAATATATATACACATATACATATATGATCATATTCGTTTAATGGTTCGTGAATCGTTGGAACTTGGTCGAGGTTGAATGAATGTATGAACATAGTTTAAAATTCTTGAAATTTAACTTAACAAATATTGTTTATCGTGTCGGAAACATATAAAGATTAAAGTTTAAATTTGGTTGGAAATTTCCGGGTTGTCACAGTACCTACCCGTTAAAGAAATTTCGTCCCGAAATTTGAGTGGAAAGGTCGTGAATGATAATAAGTATGTTTTCATGATGCATACGGGCTGAAAATTAGAGTTTTATTATCAGCGAATAATTTGGATAAACAATCCATTTATATGAAGAGTACGAATGAAGCTAACATAGAAGAGTGAAATGAGTAAGTGTAGATTCATCTTATCATTTGACGTAGATATGATTGATTCCCAGATTTCAAGGGATTTGAAGAAAATCTTCTTAATAAGATTTGACTCTCCGGTAATCAAGGGAATTAGGATCCGCTTTAAATGCGATCGTCCATTTTAATTGTTCTGTCGGAGATTTTCTTATAAATTCACTTCCTTCGTTTCCTTACAACTCACACCTTCTGTTGATGCATTTTATGCAAGTCCCTAGACATCTACCCACGTCCATTGCAGGTACAACAGTTTACAGGCCACCATGATTGTTCGTTATTATACTATCCGTGTTTATATGTAGTTACAGGAACTGCAGGAAAGAGATTTAGATGTTTGACTATGTTAGACTTAGTCAGACATACGAGTGAAGCCTCACTAGTACAGCTGACAGGCTCATACGCATGGTTGATGCTGAGCTAAGTCACAATTACGACCTAAATAAGAAGACACGAGTGAGTGATCACCCGTACGGCTGATGAAGTCAACTCGTACGTGTGATGAATGAATTGTATGGGTGAGTCAACAGCAGGGGTATATAAAGTCTTATGTTCTTCATTTTAGGTTAAGCCTCTCATTTGTTACACACACTCAGATCTAGTGAGCTCCTCCGATTCTCTCTCAGTCCAAATCACCCAGGTGGTGAATAATAGCTCTAGGTGTTGATCTAATCACACTTGATTTAGCTGTGATTTGACTAAATTAATCAAAAAAAAACTTAACCTATTCACTAGAGGATTTGATTCACTTATTCCGCCATTGTGTGAGTTAAATCTGTTGATTTCTAAGTTCCTAGTCATGTTTCATCACCTTCTATTCTTTCCCCCTCAACTCATATTTTAAAGTATTCATCAATATGCTCCATCCAGTTCTGATTCTCAATATACTTCTAACTTTCATATCGGTCATTCTTCTTTTTCTTCTACCGCCGGAAGAATCTATTTATTTCTACTATACTCTTGGGTTTATAGTGTTTCTAGTTCTCCCGTGTCTTTATATTGCTATATGCATCGATATATATGGTTTATAATTTATGGTTTATCGTTGGGCTTTATATGTTCCCTTATATTTCAAAGTCTCTGCTTCTGTCTTCTATAATCATTATCATTCACAATTAATGCTCTCTTTTATTTGCTGCAATTTATACCCCAATTTCTATTTCGGAGTTTTGTCCTTTCGTTTCTTCTTCTTGCGATTAAGCACCGCTTGTAATGGTCCAGAATTCACAGATATGAATTTCGAAATGAACATTGTTAATGTTCTAGGAAGGAAATTGTGATGGCACGATCTTGACTTGTCAAATTACTAGAATACCTTGGAAAAGGCCGAATCATCAAGAAATATTTTCTTGATATTTTAGAGGTTAAATAGAATACAAGAGTCGTATAACATGGCACATGATGATGTTATGATCTGTGAATCATCACGTTCCATTTAGAAACTCAGCATGACTTACTGTAATATAATCACGTTGATCAAGTGTCATTATATTATACTAATTCATGCTTCAGTTCCCAACACTATTTAAAAATATTTCGATTTTAAACTTGAATGTTTCAGAATTTAGAAACTAAAATAGTTTCTTTTATGATGTAATACAGATAGCGCGAAGAGGTAAATGATTTCAAATAAGAAAAATTAAGAAAATATCTTCAGAAATATGGAGGATATTTATAATGAAAGATATGATGATATTTTAGAATATCTAAGATCAGAGGATGATGAAGAATATTATTCACAAGGGTTTAGAGTCAGGAGTAAGGTATTTGATAATAATTTCAGCAGACACTGAATCATTTGGATTCTTTGAAGGCAGGTTTAGTCTTTGTGATTTGTCCATAGCCTCCTTCATGGTTTGCTTAATCCGTTTTCCAGTTCCAAACCTTCTCTTTTTCTAAGCTTTTCCAACACACTATCCTTTATTATCAAACTTTTGACTGTTAAGGTCGTTTACAGTTTTTGCTGCTTCATCAGCATTTTCCAAACTTCGGAGAACGAGTTCGCAGTTTAGGGTGTTTTTCAGAAACTTCACATTCAAAGTATATAAGTCTAGGAGATAGACGTTATATATACACCTATAACTGCTGGCAGAGACATGCTGCAAGATTTCAAAATACTAATTGCTGATTCCCAGTAATTGGCATGACAATTCTTGTTACAAGATGCGGATGAGTAAATGATGGGGTTTCGATAAATATAATGACTTTTCGGAAAGTCAAAGATCAGTGAAGTTGTTGGTAAGTTTATTTTTAATGAGGTGAGACATAAAAGGTTCTCCGGTAACGATGATGAAAGGGCAACGTCTATATCAAGGTTATAATAAGACTGTTTCAACTGAAAAGTCGAAGTTGACTTGCTAAAGCTGTGACAAAACTGACTAATTTGAAAAGGAATCGCAAAGTTATTTTTGCTAATAAATGCCAAAGGATCTGACACGGATACGTGTTAAATTATGACTCTGGTTACGAGAGCTTTTCAGATGCAAGACTGTGGTTAATATGTGGTTGGATCATCATCTCGATTGCTCATTATTTGAAGTGTCTTCAGATATTTTCGAAGGGTTTGAACACAGATTGTAATCGTTAATATACATTTGATGTTCTAACACAGTTTTGAAGTCAAAGTATAGCTTTGAAAGATGTAGGAATCTAAAAGTGATGATACCGGTTATATCTCGAATTGAATTCTGAGGTTTCAAAATCAAAATTTGTAATTGGGTTTGAATGAGTATGGTTGTTTTGATCTCTATGAAAAAATGTATATTATTGTGAAAGTAGGAAGTATAGTTGATAATTTGCTTGATCAGATTCGAAGAATGTAACATATTAATTGTGAATATATATATCTCTAGGGTATTACCTACCCGTTAAAAAATTTCACAAATAATATTTTGTACATAAGAATTTTATTACAGTCTTTGTGAAAATATATATGTATATATTCTCCTCAGATATAACATAAATTTGAATGAGTTAATACTAAATTAAACTCATTCGATTTACGGTTGAAACTAGAATTGAATAATCCCTTGAAGGCTTTAGAGATTACATAAGTATTTCTTCAATAATATTGAAATTACGAATCAATACTTCGTTATTTGTTGAGGCGTGATGTTGATTTTTGTTAAATTCTTGTGAACTTCGCAAAGTACGAGTGATGGTATCTGAGAAGTTTCGGTTACATCGATGATGAAAGTGTAAAATCAAATATATACTTGATTTATTATGAATTGGAATTTGTTGAATTGAGACAGAGATTGTAGTTAACGATGGTTAAGTTGCGGGTGAAGGACGTACATTATTGCATATTTGTAAGATGAATTAACCGAGTAGTTAAGATTCACACACAATAGCTTAGCATGGAAAGATTTATTTTTATTTCAAAATATGTATATATAAAATATACATATAATTTCTTCATAGGGAATGAGTTAACTCTTCATAACTCCTTGATACAATATACGCGTTATTGATTCGTAATGATGTCCACAGTGATTCTTGAACTGACGGAGTTTGTGATGTTATAGGTGTTGTTGATTCTGATGTTGACTGTACTGACGATGCTGGTGACGCTGACGGTACTGTTGATGCTGTTGGTAAAATAAGTTTAGCTTGTTAATCACGCACCATTTTTGTCAGGGTTTCTACTCTTCCTTCTATCATTTTGGTTCGCTTAACTGATTTATGGTTAGGGCTAGATTAGATAATCTCTAAGACTTTAGAGATTACATAATCTCCGTGGAATGTTTCTCCAATGAAGTTATGAAATAATACATCGTCAGTTATTGTTGCTGGTATTCCTTGATATCTATGGTGCGTATGACGTTGATGCTCGTGGGACAGATTGTGAAGTTGAGGTTTACGACGCGGTTGTGGTTGGAGGTGGTAATGGTACTGTTGGCGTTGATGATGGTGGTACTGGTTATGCTGCTGGTGTTGCTGCTGGTGCTGCTACTGGTGTTTGTAATTTTTGCACCATATTCTCTAAAGCCACTACCCGAGCGCGAAGCTCGTTGACTTCTTCTATTACACCGGGGTGATTGTCGGTTCGGACGAGCGGATAAATAAAATCTAGAATTTGATGGAGTATATAATCGTGACGAGATACTCTGGAAATGAGAGAGAAAATGGTGTTTCGGACAGGTTCGCCGGTAAGTGCTTCAGGTTCTTCGTCAAGAGGGCAATGTGGTGGATGGAAAGGATCGCCTTCTTCTTGTCTCCAATGATTGAGGAGACTACGAACCCATCCCCAATTCATCCAGAATAGATGATGACTGATTGGTTGATCCATTCCGGTCACACTGCTTTCGGAGCTTGAGTGAGATTCCATTTCAGAATCCGAGTGACTTGAACTGATGACAACTTCCATTTCGTACGATTGGATAAAGGATTTTTCGATATAAAATGATTTTCCGGCTATCGGGTGGTATTCTATTTACATAGGATATCCATATATGTATATAGATCAAAAGATTTCGTAGATTACGGAGGAATTTACGGAATATGACAGGCAAAGTTTACAGTAATAGATACGATAAGATATGATTTAGCAGATACGCTAAGATATGAATTTTGTCTATACACTACTCATGCAATTAATGTAGCAAGACGTGTCTAGACTAATAATGATAAGTAGGTAATTTCCTAAGGATGATACGTAGATGATTTCCGACTAGAAATGATAAGCAAAACTTTTGACATGCAGACACGGTCGAAGTCCAGACTCACTAATGCATCCTAACGACTTATCAGTTAGACACACTAATGCAGACCCAGTTCGCTAAGACCACCACTCTGATACCAACTGAAAGGACCCGTTCATATACATTATAAACGATTCACAATAGTTGATTACATCGCGAGGTATTTGACATCTATATGATACATATTACAAACATTGCATTCGTTTTTAAAACACAAACTTTCTTTACATCGAAAATTGACAGGCATGCATACCATTTCATAATATCCACTATCCAATTATAAATTAACTTAATAGTAATCTTTGATGAACTCAATGACTCGAATGCAACGTTCTTCGAAATATGCCATGAAATACTCCAAGTAATATCTTTAAAACAAGCAAATGCACAGCGGAAGATTTCTTTTATACCTGAGAATAAACATGCTTTAAAGTGTCAACCAAAAGGTTGGTGAGTTCATTAGTTTATCATAATCATTCATTTCCATCATTTTAATAGACCACAAGAATTTCATTTCCAGTTCTCATAAATATACGTCCCATGCATAGAGACAAAAATAATCATTCATATGTTGAACACCTGGTAACCGACATTAACTAGATACATATAAGAATATCCCCTATCATTCCGGGATCCTCCTTCGGACATGATATAAATTTCGAAGTACTAAAGCATCCGATACTTTGGATGGGGTTTGTTAGGCCCAATAGATCTATCTTTAGGATTCGCGTCAATTAGGGTGTCTGTTCCCTAATTCTTAGATTACCAGACTTTAATAAAAAGGGGCATATTCGATTTCGATAATTCAACCATAGAATGTAGTTTCAATTACTTGTGTCTATTTCGTCAAACATTTATAAAAGCGCATGTATTCTCAGTCCCAAAAATATAAAGGGTAAAAATGCAAATGAAACTCACCATACTGTATTTCGTAGTAAAAATACATATAACGTCATTGAACAAGTGCAAGGTTGGCCTCAGATTCACGAACCTAAATTAATTATGTATATATATGTGCTGGTCAATATTTGTCTAACAAATTAGGTCAAGTCATAGTGTACCATAATCCTAATGCTCGAGACTAATATGCAAAGATCAACAAAAGTTAATTTGACTCAAAATGATTTCCAAAATTCTATACATGATTAATATATAGTTTAAATATCGTCGTTTTATATTTTTAAAAGATTTATTAGATTAAATAATATAATTTATTTATTAATAAATAAAATTTTATATTAAATTTATATAATAAAATATACTTTTATATATATTTAAGTAATAAAATTTATAGGGTTCATTTAATATCATAAAGATAATATGATAGGTATTATTAAAGTAAGTTATTACACGTAGTAAAATATGTTTGTATCACATATTTATTTGATAAAATAATATCTATAATGATAGTAAGTAAAAGTTGTATTACTTTGTAATAATAATTATTATTATAAAAATATCAATATTTATAATTACTAAGATGCTATTATGATAAAACGATAATTCTAATTATGATAACTTTAATATTTACGATAATTTTTAATATTATCTTTAAAATAATAATTCTATTTAAAATAATAATAATAATGATATTTTATAGTAACAATGACATTTCTATTAAAATGATAATTTTTGTTAAAATGATAGTTTTAATACTAACGATACTTTTAATAATAATAGTAATGATAAAAATAATAAGAACGATAATTTTATCTAAATCAATATCTTATAATATTTTAATTTCATCATGAAACTCTTACCCATTATTTCCTAATCGTTTCGTTTAATAGCTTTTAATCGTCTTTTATATCGTGTTCATAATAATGATAATAATAGTAATCAAAATAATTAGGTGTTACAAATATTTTTTTTAATTACACTAATATTAATAATGATAGTTACTATAACATTATTAACGATAATACTAATAATTATCTTAATGATAATATAGTAATAATAATAATAACAATAACAATAACTATTTTTAAATAATGATATATATATATTAATAATGATAATAATAATAATAATACCAATAATAATAATAATAATAATTGGATAATAATAATAATAATACTAATTATAACTTTAACGATAATAACGATAGTAATAAAAAAAATAACAATTTTTAATGATAAATCCCTTTTATTGATAAAGATAATAATAATGATAATAATAAGATAAAACTAGAACGGCGATAAAAACGACGATAATAATAATCATTTTTAGTAAGAATATCGAAAATTCAATTGATTATAACTTCTAATCCGTTCATCGAAACCATTCGATATCTAAAGGAAAAGTTCTTAATTTTTCGCTAGCTTTCTAAGGACATGCATATCTTATACCTTATCTCAACCGCAAGTGTAACTAATTCAAGATTCAACCTAACCTGTCTAAGGGCAATATCAAAAGTACAAGCATGCATAATCCTAAATACTCTAGCACTAGTCAGGGATACACTATTAGTATGTAAAAGTTAAATTATGAGTACTCACGTATCAATATTGAGATTCAATATTGCAGGAAAGGTACTTAGACGCAACGAAAATGATAAACACTATATTGACCTCACGAGCATACCCATGAACCATACTCAATCACCTCCATAGCTATAACCCATAATTTCCTTAATCCTATCCCACTCGAAAAACAATTTCAAAATCACTCAAACAGCACTCCGTCGTAATATTTTATGTATACTAATAATATCTTGAAATAATACGGAGTAAATATATATATGTAAATCGATTGAGAGAGTTTAGAGAAAAATATTTTCAATTTTCTATGAAATAATGAAACCTATTGAATTCTATTTATAATAGATTTTTGAATTATTAAAGTGAATTATTAAAGTATGAATTATTAAAGTGAATTATTAAAGTATGAATTATTAAAGTGAATTATTAAAGTATGAATTATTAAAGTGAATTATTAAAGTATGAATTATTAAAGTGAATTATTAAAGTGAATTATTAAAGTTAAAGTAAAGTAAAAATAAAGTAAAGGTAAAGTTTAAGTATAGTAAAAATATAAAACTACATAATACGTATAATACGCGTATAAATATATATAATATTAATTTAAATTATTATATATATTTAATAAAATAAAATATAAATATCGTTATCTTTATCATACTAGTTAAGTAATGAGTTGTCAAAAGTGGTTCTAGATATTTATAAAAGTTATATACATTTTAATAATAAAGTTCTTTTTAAACTGAAAAATGTTTTTGTACGTTTGAAACTAAATAGATCAATCGAGTCTTTATGAGATTCAATCTTCCACTATCCTTTGTCTAGTTCTCAATGATTAACAATTTGTTCTTATTTATAAATCACTTTACCATTTTCCGAATATTATTAAAATAGAAAGATTTCTCAAATCAACGTGGGCCTTTCAACAGAGACTTGTAATCATAATTCAATATATCTGATAATTCAGTCATTTGATCTTATCTTCTAATTCCATTGATAAACATTTTGAAACAGATACAATCATATAAAGTATTTAATCTAATATTTTGTTTACGTTTCAAGTTATAATATATATACACATATACATTTATGATCATATTCGTTTAATGGTTCGTGAATCGTTGGAACTTGGTCGAGGTTGAATGAATGTATGAACATAGTTTAAAATTCTTGAAATTTAACTTAACAAATATTGTTTATCGTGTTGGAAACATATAAAGATTAAAGTTTAAATTTGGTTGGAAATTTCTGGGTTGTCACAATTATGAGTTTGTAGTTATGCCCTTTGGTCTTACGAATGCACCGGCGGCATTCATGGATCTTATGAACCGAGTGTGCCAACCTATGTTGGACAAGTCGGTAATAGTGTTCATTGACGACATACTAGTCTACTCGAAAAGTATGAACGAACATGAACATCATTTGCGTGAAGTATTGAAGACGCTACGAAAGGAGAAGTTGTATGCAAAGTTCTCCAAATGTGAATTTTGGCTAAGGGAAGTTCAATTCCTTGGTCATATTGTGAACGAAAATGGTATTCAAGTAGATCCGGGGAAGATCGAAACGGTGAAGAGTTGGGGACGACCGACTACGCCTACGGAAATCCGAAGTTTTGTCGGATTGGCCAGTTATTATCGTCGGTTTATCCAAGATTTTTCTAAGATCGCTTCTTCGTTGACGAAATTGACAAGGAAGAATGCGAGGTTTGCTTGGGAGAACGAGCAAGAAATTGCTTTTCAATTATTAAAAGAGAAGTTGTGTCAAGCTCCGGTGTTAGTGTTACTGGAAGGTGTTGAAGACATGGTGGTTTATTGTGATGCTTCCCTAAATGGTCTCGGGTGTGTTCTAATGCAAAGAGGTAAAGTCATCGCTTATGCCTCCCGACAATTAAAGGAACATGAAACGAGGTATCCGACTCATGATCTTGAGTTGGCGGCGGTTGTGCATGCGTTGAAAATTTGGCGCCATTACTTGTATGGTGCCAAGTGTACGATTTATTCGGATCATAAGAGTTTGAAACATCTCTTTAATCAACGAGATTTGAATTATCGCCAACGTAGGTGGATGGATGTGGTGAAAGACTACGATTGTTAAATACTTTATCATCCGGGTAAGGCGAATGTGGTCGCGGATGCGTTGAGTCAAAAGAGTCAACATCCGACGATACGAGTTGGATCGTTACGTTTGATTATTACCAACGATTTTCTTGAAAAGCTTGGTTAGATTCAAATAGAGGCTTATGTTCACAACAAGCATACGGAGCGAATCGTGGGCCAATCGGAGTTTATTACTATGGGTCCGCGTGGTTTGTTGTCTTTCCAAGGAAGGGTGTGGGTGCCTAAGATGGGTGATTACCGACGAGTGCTACTTGATGACGCACATAAGTCAAAATATTCCATTCATCCGGGCGCGACGAAAATGTATCTTGACTTGAAGAAAGATTATTGGTGTCCGGGCATGAAGCGTGATGTTGTGAAGTATGTTGAGCAATGCGTCACGTGTTTGCAAGTAAAAGCCGAACACCAAAAGCCGTATGGTAAATTGCAACCATTAGAAATTACGAAATGGAAATGGGAGCACATTACCATGGATTTCATAACAAAGTTACCTAAGACGGCGAGAACCCAATTTGATACGATTTGGGTGATAGTTGACCGGTTGACGAAAAGTGCTTTGTTTCTTCCCATTAAAGAAGCGATATCGTCGGAGACCTTGGCTAAGTTGTTTATCAAGGAAGTGGTCGCTCGACATGGGGTTCCTATATCTATTATTTTGGATCGAGATACCCGTTTTACATCTCGATTTTGGGAAAAGTTTCATGAGGATATGGGTACACAATTGAAGTTGAGCACAGCGTATCATCCTCAAACGGACGGTCAAACCGAACGTACGAATCAAACTTTGGAAGATATGTTACGGGCGTGCATTATTGATTTCGGTTGTAGTTGGGACGAGCATTTGCCTTTGGTGGAATTCTCGTACAATAATAGTTATCACACTAGTATCGGGATGCCACCTTATGAGATGCTATATGGGCGGAGGTGTCGAACTCCCATTTGTTGGGGAGAAGTGGGTCAAAGAGAAATCGGGAGTACCGATTTGGTTTTAGAGACGAATAACAAGATTGATATTATTCGGGAACATTTGAGAAAGGCTCAAGATAGACAAAAGTCGTATGCCGACAAACGTAGACGAACGATCGAATTTCAAGAAGGCGATATGGTGATGCTTAAGGTTTCGCCATGGAAGGGTATTATTCGATTTTGAAAATGGGGAAAGTTAGCTCCTCGGTTTATTTGTCCCTTTAAAGTTTTAGCTCATGTTGGTGAAGTCGCGTGTCGTTTGGAATTACCCGAAGAGCTTGCGGGGATTCATAATACATTTCATGTTTCCCATCTCCGTAAGTGTCTTGCGGATGATTCATCATGGGTGCCGTTAGACGAAATTGAGCTAAACAATAATTTAGAGTATATTGAGGAGCTGATTGCCATACTCGATGAGAAGGTCAAAAGGTTGAGGCATAAAGAGGTTAGGACTTTTAAAGTTCAATGGCGTCGTAGTAAGGGTTCCGAGTTTACTTGGGAGCCCGAAGAATTCGTGTTGGTTTATCTTCCCTCTTGTCATGCGGCTTGGATTGCGAGGACGCAATCCGAATAAGTGGGGGAGAGTTGTAAGACCCTAATCAGTTTGTACAGCAGTGTAAATATGTTACATAGAGTGTGGGTGATGTTGTGCTGTTAAACAGAAGTCACTGAGTGAGCTGAGCCTAGTGCGTGCCGCGCACACTAAAGGGAGCGCGCCGCGCACCCCTTACTGTAGCCGGGTTCCAGCTTTTTAAATCAGATATTTTGATGGACATTTTGGTAAATTCACTTGTGGACGAATTAAAGGCTCTAGATCAGTTTGGTTGAGCCTCATTATGTAGTGACCCGAACTTTTCCATGTTTATATATATTAATTGAGATTGATATTTACATGATTAAATGTTTCCAACATGTTAAGCAATCAAACTTGTTAAGACTTGATTAATTGAAATATGTTTCATATAGACAATTGACCACCCAAGTTGACCGGTTGATTCACGAACGTTAAAACTTGTAAAAACGACATGACGATATATATATGGATATACATATGGTTAACATGAGATTATGATAAGTAAGTATCTCCATAAGTATATTAACAATGAGTTATATACATATAAACAAGACTACTACCTTAAGGATTTCGAAACGAGACATATATGTAACGATTATCGTTGTAACTGAAGGTATTTCATATGCCCGAGAGACATATTAAATTAACGTGGCTAACGTGTTATGATCCAAGTCGGGTCATACCCAATAACAAACTTACCAACACCTTATATGTATTTAATCTTAACGATTGGGTCGTTAAATAAATACGCGACACTTGGATTTTAGAAAATCGGGTTTCTAAAATATTATCACTTAAGATAAATTATTTGGATAATTTATATATATATAATTGTTTATAGGTTTAAATGATTATGTTGTGTTATATTTTATAAAAAGTTTTATAAAATGTATAAGTAACAAAATAATACATAAGTTTATAAATAAGTTATAAACTTTTATAAACTTACAAGATTATTATTAAACAAGTAGTGTGGCAGAATTTTAGTCTCCAAGACATGCCCCATGCTCCTTGATTGTTACTTTTGATACAACACAATTCCAAGGGACATGCTTGACTCAATGACCAACATATTCTCACAAGTATTCAAGGGAATAAAAACACACACTTGACTAGAGAATAAGGGAGTGATTTTGAGAGGAAAAGGCTGTTAAAAAAAACTGCCTGCTGTTCGTGATCTTTGGGCAGCAAAGAGGCAGTTTTAACTTGGTTTTTTAAGTGATTAAGTGTTCAAGTTAAATCCTAACCATTGTACTAGGTGTTGGTTATATGTTTGGGGTATTACCTCTTGAGGTCTCATTGTTTTGAGGCTCCATTTAACATCATATTTGAAGCTTACTGCTGCTGATTTTCCAGCAAGTTTAAGAAGGTTTCAAGCTTGTGTTTAAGGTGTTTAAGGGTCCTAAACATTAGCAAGCTCAAGGGTGATGTTGGTGAATCAAAGGCTAGGGTTTTGCTTACTTGAAGGTTCAAGTTAGGAGCTTATTTCTTCATCTACATCATCTTCTTCATCCTTGTTCTTCACCTCCTTTTGGAGTAGGTACAACATCTTACTAGCTCTATTTTACATTTTAGTGTATTATTCAAGACTAGATCTTTTATGGAATTCATGTTTAAAAGGCTTAAACTATACATGCATAAACTTTAAATTGCTTCCGCTTTATGTATACATATACACGAATTTACATACACTTAAAATGGGTTTTGTGACTTTGTTTATGTAATGAATTCCATCAGTAACGACATTTAAATGTATATATATCATATTAAGATATATTAATATATCATAATATCATGATAATATAATAATTTAACATCTCATTAGATATAATAAACAATGGGTTAACAACATTAATTGAGATCGTTAACTTAAAGGTTTCAAAACAACACTTACATGTAACGACTAACGATGACTTAACGACTCAGTTAAAATGTATATACATGTAGTGTATTTAGATGTATTAAAATACTTTTGGAAGACTTCAACACATATATCAAAACACTCATACTTAACGAAAATGGTTACAGTTACTTTCCCATTCTTTTCTTTCATCAAGAATTCTAGTCGTATTCTTACCCGTATTATACACAGCTTCAAAACGTACTTACTATGGGTATATACCAATAGGAACTAGCATGGGATACCACTCTTGATTATGTCATGTATGACTAATCAATTTTAACTTCTACCATGAGTTAGTCAACTAACTAGAACTCCTTTTAACCCCACTCACGACTCACCAATTACCACTCATCATTCACTCCATTTCACTTCCAATTCTCTTTCTAATTCTCTCTCAACACACACACACTATTATGAACGTATTTTTCCAGTAGTTAATCATCATCTTCATCAAAAATCACTTCAAGAATCAAGCTATAATCATCATAGGAAGAACACTTCAAGAACACTTCAAAAATCCCTTCAAGTTTACTAATTTACTTCCAAGCTCTCTAATCCATTCCAAGTAATCATCTAAGATCAAGAAACCTTTGTTATATACAGTAGGTTATCTTTCTTATTCAAGGTAATATTCATATTCAAACTTTGATTCAATTTCTATAACTATAAACTATCTTAATTCGAGTAAAAATCTTACTTGAACTTGTTTTTGTGTCATGATCCTACTTCAAGAACTTTCAAGCCATCCAAGATCCTTTGAAGCTAGATCATTTCTTGTCACTTCCAGTAGGTTTACCTACTAAACTTTAGGTAGTAATGATGTTCATAACATCATTCGATTCATATATATAAAACTATCTTATTCGAAGGTTTAAACTCGTAATCACTAGAACATAGTTTAGTTAATTCTAAACTTGTTCGCAAACAAAAGTTAATCCTTCTAACTTGACTTTTAAAATTAACTAAACACATGTTCTATATCTATATGATATGCTAACTTAATGATTTAAAACCTGGAAACACGAAAAACACCGTAAAACCGGATTTACGCCGTCGTAGTAACACCGCGGGCTGTTTTGGGTTAGTTAATTAAAAACTATGATAAACTTTGATTTAAAAGTTGTTATTCTGAGAAAATGATTTTTATTATGAACATGAAACTATATCCAAAAATTATGGTTAAACTCAAAGTGGAAGTATGTTTTCTAAAATGGTCATCTAGACGTCGTTCTTTCGACTGAAATGACTACCTTTACAAAAACGACTTGTAACTTATTTTTTCGACTATGAACCTATACTTTTTCTGTTTAGATTCATAAAATAGAGTTCAATATGAAACCATAGCAATTTGATTCACTCAAAACGGATTTAAAATGAAGAAGTTATGGGTAAAACAGGATTGGATAATTTTTCTCATTTTAGCTACGTGAAAATTGGTAACAAATCTATTCCAACCATAACTTAATCAACTTGTATTGTATATTATGTAATCTTGAGATACCATAGACACGTATACAATGTTTCGACCTATCATGTCGACACATCTATATATATTTCGGAACAACCATAGACACTCTATATGTGAATGTTGGAGTTAGCTATACAGGGTTGAGGTTGATTCCAAAATATGTATAGTTTGAGTTGTGATCAATACTGAGATACGTATACACTGGGTCGTGGATTGATTCAAGATAATATTTATCGATTTATTTCTGTATATCTAACTGTGTTACTAACGAGGACAGCTGACTTAATAAACTTAAAACATCAAAATATATTAAAAGTGTTGTAAATGTATTTTGAACATACTTTAATATATATGTATATATTGTTATAGGTTCGTGAATCAACAGTGGCCAAGCCTTACTTCTCGACGAAGTGAAAATCTGTGAAAGTGAGTTATAGTCCCACTTTTAAAATCTAATATTTTTGGGATGAGAATACATGCAGGTTTTATAAATGATTTACAAAATAGACACAAGTACGTGAAACTACATTCTATGGTTGAATTATCGAAATCGAATATGCCCCTTTTTATTAAGTATGGTAATCTAAGAATTTGGGAACAGACACCCTAATTGACGCGAATCCTAAAGATAGATCTATTGGGCCTAACAAACCCCATCCAAAGTACCGGATGCTTTAGTACTTCGAAATTTATATCATATCCGAAGGGTGTCCCGGAATGATGGGGATATTCTTATATATGCATCTTGTTAATGTCGGTTACCAGGTGTTCACCATATGAATGATTTTTATTTCTATGTATGGGATGTGTATTGCAATATGAAATCTTGTGGTCTATTGTTATAATTTGATATATATAGGTTAAACCTATAACTCACCAACATTTTTGTTGATGTTTTAAGCATGTTTATTCTCAGGTGATTATTAAGAGCTTCCGCTGTAGCATACTTAAATAAGGACGAGATTTGGAGTCCATGCTTGTATGATATTGTGTAAAAACTGCATTCAAGAAACTTATTTTGTTGTAACATATTTGTATTGTAAACCATTATGTAATGGTCGTGTGTAAACAGGATATTTTAGATTATCATTATTTGATAATCTACGTAAAGCTTTTTAAACCTTTATTGATGAAATAAAAGTTATGGTTTGTTTTAGAATGAATGCAGTCTTTGAAAAACGTCTCATATAGATGTCAAAACCTCGCAACGAAATCAATTAATATGGAACGTTTTTAATCAATAAGAACGGGACATTTCACATTACTCCATTTCTAACCACCAAACTTCATCCACTTAAATCCTAGTGAGAGAGTGTGATTCAAGTGTGAGAAAGCTTAAATCCAAGAGGAAGGAGCTTGTTTTGGGTTAAAGTTCAAGCATTAAAGTCGTTCATCTTATCTCTAGCTTGGTTGTGGTAGTTGTGGTATGTTCTAATTTTATTTTCCTTACTTTGATTTAGTGTAAGGGTTAGGGTTTGAGTAAATGATGAACACAAAACCCATTATTGGTGATTTTGGGTGTTCTTGGGTAAAATTGAGTCTTGAATACTAATTGGTGACTAGTCTAGGGTTTCAAAGTACTAAATGATGTTTATGAACCCTAATTGGTGAGTTAATTGCTAACACACCTAGTTATTTAGTAAATGGGTGTTGGTTAGTTAGTGGATGACCCGAAATGGGTGTGTTGTCTTAAAATGGTTATTTGGGTAATAAATTGACCTAGTTTGGAAAGATGGGTATGAATTACCCTAATTATGTATTAGTTGGTGTTGTTGGACCTTAATCACTAGCTTTAAAGTGATTAGTGGTGGTCTTTACTTTAATTGGGCGGTTTTGGTATAAATGAGCGATTTAATACATTAAGTCATTAAATGCACATGTGTAAGTGTTAGTATTGAGTCCACTTAGCTTGTGTGTTGATCAAGTACTTATTATATTAGGTACTTCGCTTTGAAGCTTGTGGAGGTTGAAATCGTCATCTTATTGTTAAGGTGAGTGGAATAATTATATGCGTAGGTATATAATGTATCTATTTGTTGTAGCGTGAAATGTGTAGTGTTGAGGTGTTAAGACACCACGTTTCACGTGAAGGGTGTAGCATCGAGGTGTTAAGATGCCACTCGAGTGTAGCATCGAGGTGTTAAGATGCCACCTAGGAGTGTAGTGTCGAGGTGTTAAGACACCACTCCGTAAAATAATGAGTGTTGCATCGAGGTGTTAAGATGCCACTCGGGGTGATGTGCCGAGGTGTTAAGGTGCCACCCTAGGGGTTAGTGGTGCGAGGTGTTAAGTGCCCTAATGGATGTTATGAACACCGATGGCGTTTTCGCGAGCGCCGTTCCCTTGTACTATTGGTCGACCATGGTTACTTGTGTTGTAAGCATATTATATCATTTCGAGTTATATTATTATGCGGTTGTTGCCAGCTTGTGGTATTGGAGATTATAGCTTGTTAATGTGACGATAAGCTAATTTTGTTGCTAGCATGTTTGCGGTTGGTGTAAGTGTATGCAAGTAGGTATAATTATATATGTATTCGTATAATTATTGCATTCACTAAGCTTTGCTTACCCTCTCGTTGTTTACCATTTTATAGGTTCGGTTTTGGACAAGGGTAAGGGCATCGTATTGGACTAGAGATCCCGCTTGATACTAGGGGACGCTTTTGGCTTTAGTAGCTCTTGGAGTTTGACCGGTAGTTGGGTAGTTTAATCCCAAACGCCATGCTCATTGTGTAGTTTGGAACTTAAACTTTTTGGTGGTCGAAACTCTAAACTTGTATTAAACTTGTATTTTGAGTCGTGTGGGCCCCGCTTGTAAAACGTCATTTTTATGTTTTATTCGTGTTAGTTTTACATATATAAGTTTGTTGTGAAAAGCGTATGGTCTAAAAGTGTCGGGAAGTCGAAGATCTTTTCGCGGAAAATGGACATTTTGATCAGAACTGTCTCAGGCCTTGTGCGCGGCGCGCATAGGCAGTGGTGCGCGCCGCGCACCCTCCAGATCAGTTTTAAATTTTTTTTTCCGTGTTTTTGGTTGGTTAACGGGTTGGGTCGTTACACCAATGATTAGCTCTTAGCAGCCCATGTGAGTCACCTAACACATTGAGAACCATCATTTGGCAACTAGCATGAAATATCTCATAAAATTACAAAAATGTGAGTAATCATTCATGACTTATTTACATGAAAACAAAATTACATATCCTATATATCTAATCCATACACCAATGACCAAAAACACCTACAAACACTTTAATTCTTCAATTTTCTTCATCTAATTGATCTCTCTCAAGTTCTATCTTCAAGTTCTAAGTGTTCTTCATAAATTCTACAAGTTCTAGTTTCATAAAATCAAGAATACTTCCAAGTTTGCTAGCTTACTTCCAATCTTGTAGAGTGATCATCCAACCTCAAGAAATCTTTCTTATTTATAGTAAAATATGTTTCTAATACAAGGTAATACTCATATTCAAACTTTGATTCAATTTCTATAACTATAACAATCTTATTTCGAGTGGAAATCTTACTTGAACTTGTTTTCGTGTCATGATTCTGCTTCAAGAACTTTCAAGCCATCCAAGGATCCTTTGAAGCTAGATCCATTTTTCTCATTTCTAGTAGCTTTATCCAGAAAACTTGAGGTAGTAATGATGTTCATAACATCATTTGATTCATACATATAAAGCTATCTTATTCGAAGGTTTAAACTTGTAATCACTATAACATAGTTTAGTTAATTTTAAACTTGTTCGCAAACAAAAGTTAATACTTCTAACTTGACTTTTAAAATCAACTAAACACATGTTGTATATCTATATGATATGCTAACTTAATGATTTAAAACCTGGAACACGAAGAACACTGTAAAACCGGACATACGCCGTCGTAGTAACACCGCGGGCTGTTTTGGATTAGTTAATTAAAAACTATGATAAACTTTGATTTAAAAGTTGTTCTTCTGGGAAAATGATTTTTCTTATGAACATAAAACTATATCCAAAAATCATGATTAAACTCAAAGTGGAAGTATGTTTTCTAAAATGGTCATCTAGACGTCGTTCTTTAGACTGAAATGACTATCTTTACAAAAATGACTTGTAACTTATATTTCCGACTAAAAACCTATACTTTTTCTATTTAGATTCATAAAATAGAGTTCAATATGAAACCATAGCAATTTGATTCACTCAAAACGGATTTAAAATGAAGAAGTTATGGGTAAAACAAGATTGGATAATTTTTCTTGTTGTAGCAACGTGAAAATTGGTAACAAATCTATATTAATCATATCCTAGCTAACTTATATTGTATTATACATGTATTCTAATATATTATGTAATCTTGGGATACCATAGACACGTATGCAAATGTTTTGACATATCATATCGACCCATGTGTATATATTATTTGGAACAACCATAGACACTCTATATGCAGTAATGTGGGAGTTAGCTATACAGGGTTGAGGTTGATTCCAAATATATATATACTTTGAGTTATGATCTAGCCTGAGACGTGTATACACTGGGTCGTGGATTGATTGAAGATAATATATATCAATTTTTTTCTGTACATCTAACGTTGGACAACTAGTTATAGGTTACTAACGAGGACAGCTGACTTAATAAACTTAAAACATCAAAATGTATTAAAAGTGTTGTAAATATATTTTGAATATACTTTGATATATATGTACATATTTGTTATAGATTCGTGAATCGAGCAGTGGCCAAGTCTTACTTCCCGACGAAGTAAAAATCAGTGAAAGTGAGTTATAGTCCCACTTTTAAAATCTAATATTTTTGGGATGAGAATACATGCAGGTTTTATAAATGATTTACAAAATAGACACAAGTACGTGAAACTACATTCTATGGTTGAATTATCGAAATCGAATATGCCCCTTTTTATTAAGTCTGGTAATCTAAGAATTAGGGAACAGACACCCTAATTGACGCGACTCCAAAGATAGATCTATTGGGCCTAACAAACCCCATCCAAAGTACCGGATGCTTTAATACTTCGAAATTTATATCATATCCGAAGGGTGTCCCGGAATGATGGGGATATTCTTATATATCCATCTTGTTAATGTCGGTTACCAGGTGTTCACCATATGAATGATTTTTATCTCTATGTATGGGATGTGTATTGAAATATGAAATCTTGTGGTCTATTGTTACGATTTGATAAATATATATAGGTTAAACCTATAACTCACCAACATTTTTGTTGACGTTTAAAGCATGTTTATTCTCATGTGAATACTAAGAGCTTCCGCTGTTGCATACTAAAATAAGGACAAGATTTGGAGTCCATGTTTGTATGATATTGTGTAAAAACTGCATTTAAGAAACATATGTCGATGTAATATATTTCTATTGTAAACCATTATGTAATGGTCGTGTATAAACAGTATATTTTAGATTATCATTATTTGATAATCTACGTAATGCTTTTGAAACCTTTATTGATAAAATAAAGGTTATGGTTGTTTTAAAAATGAATGCAGTCTTTGAAAAACGTCTCATATAGAGGTCAAAACCTCGCAACGAAATCAATTAATATGAAACGTTTATAATCAATATCAACGGGACATTTCAAGTGTGAGTGTATCACTATGGATTTTATTACTAATTTGCCCAAGACTTCTAGTGGCAATGATACCATTTGGGTCATAGTGGATCATCTTACTAAATCTGCACACTTCTTATCGATTAAAGAAACCGACAGAATGGAAAAATTGTCACAGCTATATATCAAAGAGATTGTCTCATGTCATGGAGTCCCTATCTCTATCATTTCTTATCGCGACAGCCGATTCACTTCTAGATTCTGGAAATCTCTACAATCTGCACTTGGAACTCAACTCGACATAAATACTGCTTATCATCCGTAAACCGATGGTCAAAGTGAATGAACCATTCAAACGTTGGAAGATATGCTACGTGCTTGTGTTATCAATTTTGGCAAAGGATGGGATAGACATTTGCCTTTAGCTGAATTTTCTTACAACAACAGCTATCACTCAAGTATTAAGGCTGCACCTTTTGAGGACTTATATGGACGAAAATGTAGATCAACATTGTGTTAGGATGAATTAGAGGACAGACAGATAACTAATCCTGAAATCATACATGAAACTATAGAAAAGATCGTTCAGGTTTAGAAACGATTAGAAACTGCCCGAAGCTGACAGAAGAGCTATGCTAATAATCGTCGAAAAGATTTAGAATTTCAAGTTAGTGATAAAGTCATGTTGAAAATATCCCTTTGGAAAGGCATCGTTCATTTTGGTAAACGAAGCAAACTAAGTCCGCGTTTTATTGGACCTTTCAAGATTATTGAAAGAATTGGTCATGTGGCGTATCGATTAGAATTACCCTCCGAGCTTAATAATGTACATGATGTATTTCATGTATCGAATCTTAAAAAGTGTCTTGCTGATGACACACTCGTTATTCCATTGGAGGATATACGCATTGATGATAAAATGCAATTCGTTGAAAAACCGATAGAGGTTATGGATTGTGAGGTTAAAGGCTTGAAACAGAGCACTATTTCTATTGTTAAGATCCGTTAGAACTCGCGAAGAAGTCTCGAGTATACCTGGGAACGTGAAGACCAGATGAAGTGGAAATATCCCCATCTTTATTCAATCGCTGATGCATCCGAGAACTCCACTTGAAACTTCATGACGAAGTTTAAATTAATGGGGAGGTACTATAACAACCCTCACTTTTCCATCCTGAATTTACTATATTTCTCCTAGGGTTTCATTGTCTGATCCTGTACACTGTCACTATGGTTGTTATTCAGATATATTAAATGCTCTATAATTGATGCACGTATTTAATAACCTGGAACCCTAATCCTAAACATTAATTAACATCATAAACCCTAACCCTAATTAGTAATTAATACTACAAACCCTAATACTATAAAAACCCTAACCCTAAATGGTATTTAATAAATTAAACCCTAATTCTAATACTAATTGAAATATATTAATTATTAACATTATGTATATACATATAACCTATATTAACTTTGTAATAATTAAAGTGTTATATAACTAACATTATAAACTAAATGTGACAAATTATAAATAATGAAACATGAAGTAATTAAACTAAGAAAAATGATAAACTACTTAAATAATAAAGTTATAAATTTATTTACATTATTATTAAAAATCGAATAATACTTATGTAGTATTATTAATTTCGAATATTAAAAATAAGTAATAAAGAAAAATATTTTTATCTTGCAAAATATATCTTAGATTTATCTACAAATATATATATATATATATATATATATATATATATATATATATATATATATATATATATATATATATATATATATATATATATATTTCGGCCGAAGTAGTTTAAAAGGGGATAAATCATTTTAAATTTTTTTTACCAAGTCATAATGCATTTAAACACTAAAATGACTACATACATAAATTAACAAATTCAACAAAAGTATCCCAAAATTTTTGCAAAGTCTATCGGCATTTGAATTTTTTTTATTTATTTTTCTTTTATTTTATTTACTGAATTCTACATATAAATACAATCACACTAGTTCATTTTTTATTCACAACACTTAAAGCATTTCTCTTAAGAAAAATCATAGAAATTTGAGATATTTCATACCTCTCAACTTTGTATACATTTTTTTTTATATTTTAGTTTATTTTTTTATTTTATTTATTTTATTAGCCTATTACCATTTTAATTCGATATTAATTTGAAATACAATATTAAAATTAATATGATCATACTATAATTATATTAAGAATTATAGTGTGTTATAAAATTATTTTTATGAATTAAATAATCGGATTATATTTATAATACAATTAAAAATGAATTTTTGATATACACGAATGAATATTGGAATTAAATAAGTAATAATTATATAAAATTGATAAAAAAATTTTTACAGGTTTGGTAATTATAATATGATATACTAGTAATCATAAATAATTTTTATGGATTTATAAATGTTTATTTCGAATTATTAAGTATTTTTTGTAGTTATATATATCGAATACTATATTTAAATATAAAAATTAAAATTAAATGATCTATACACTTAAAATTAATGGTGATAATTTTTACAGAGGTTATTAAACATATAAAAATTATCGAAAGAGAAAAACTTAATTATTATAACATTTTATATATTTATTCTATATTTAATTGTTTACTGAATTAATTAAAGCTTTAAAAATGAATATAAATTAAATAAAATTCAAACATCAGTAATATTTGTTTTGAAATTAGTTATAATATTAGTAGTACTCATAAAAATAATTATAATAAGTTTTAGAATATTATTTATATTTAATTATGAATTAAGTTTTAATTAAAAACAAAACTATATAAAATTCTTAATAAAATATATTAAACAGTACCAAAAATATTTATAAAATTTTTATGAGATTATTACACTAGCATAAGGCTTTGAGAATTATAAAAATAAATATATGGGTCGATACAGTATTTAAAATAAAATTCACTTGTATTTTATTCTAAATCGAGAGAAATAATAAAGGAAATACAAAATAAATACAAACGTGTAGTAAATCTGATTTTATAAAATTTTTATTAGGATTACTAGATACTGTACAAAAAGTAAAAAATAATTTTTAATACGTTTATCCTATTTATTTAATTATTAGTCGAATAGAATGATTAAATGAATAGAAAATGTCAAATAAAGAATATTTTGGTATAAAATTCAATTTAATAATTTTTATAACATCTTTACAAAATATAGAACCTGTAAAAAATATAAAATTATTTATTTAGGTCGATTTAATATTTATTACCTAATTAATTTTGATTAATATAAATCAAAAATATATATATAGAAAATTGGGAAATAAATACAAAAACATGATAAAATTATTTTATAAATTATCCTACTGATTTGTATAATTAACTAAGTTTATAAATATTATGAATATAATATTTAATTAATTAATTATCAAATTAACATGTATTAGTATAATTTTTAGTTAACATAAACATATATAATACATATACTAAATTAACATTATTATTATAACTTATAGATAATTATAAACTTTTAAATTGATAATTATCTAATTATTTGATTAATTAACTAAGTATACTAAATAATAACTATAAGACAAATAATAAAGTATAATGTTTATAATGTAAGTTAATAATGATAAAACATTATTAATAAATACTTATATTATAACTTATTAAAATACTTTAGTTATTAAATAATAATTAAAAGCTAAATAATAATACTAACTATGGTAATACATTGTTAATAAGGAATTAACTTAAAACTTATGATAATAAGAAGGATTTTAAAATAAGTAAGGGTAATGCATAAATAATAAATAAATATAATATAACTTATATAATATAATAACAACATATATTATGACCTAAACCTAAAGTGAAGGTTAATCAAAAGATAACGTACAATTCATGCAAACTTCACCGCTACTTAAGGTCATAAGTGAATGATGTCTAGGTTGCCATTTATGGGTAAGCTTGTGGATCTCGAATGCCATGACTTAGATTCTGGTCAAGAGTCCTGGGCCCTGGTGAAAGGACCCATCCTAATCCATCCGGACGAAGTCCATATCGATTATAAACGATTCACAACAGTTGATTACATCGCTAGGTACTTGACCTCTATATGATACATTTTACAAACATTGCATTCGTTTTTGAAAAGACAATCTTTCATTACATTGAAAGTTAACGACATACATACCATTTCATAATATATCTAACTATAATTAACTTAATAATAATCTTGATGAACTCGACGACTCGAATGCAACGTCTTTTGAAATATGCAATGAATGACTCCAAGTAATATCCTTAAAATGAGCAAATGCACAGCGGAAGATTTCTTTCATACCTGAGAATAAACATGCTTTCAAGTGTCAACCAAAAGGTTGGTGAGTTCATTAGTTTAACATAAATAATCATTTCATAAATTTAATAGATCACAAGATTTCATATTTCCATTTCTCAAAAACATACGTCCCATGAATAGAGACAAAAATATCATTCATATGGATTGAACACCTGGTAACCGACATTCACAATATGCATAAAAGATTATCCCCATCATTCCGGGATCCTCCTTCGGACATGATATAAATTTCGAAGTACTAAAGCATCCGGTACTTTGGATGGGGCTTGTTGGGCCCGATAGATCTATCTTTAGGATTCGTGTCAATTAGGGTGTCTATTCCCTAATTCTTAGATTACCACACTTAATACGGGGCATATTCAGTTTAATAATCCAACCATAGAATGTAGTTTTCAGTACTTGTGTCTATTTCGTAAAGCATTTATAAAAGCAGTGCATGTATTCTCAGTCCCAAAAATATATATTGCAAAAGCATTTAAAAAGGGAGCAAATGAAACTCACACATATAAATATTGTAAAACAGTTAATAAAGCATTTGCATGTATTCTCAGCCCAAAAACGTAAAGAGTAAAAAAGGGCAAATGAAACTCACACATATTAATATTGTAAAACAGTTAATAAAGCATTTGTATGTATTCTCAGCCCAAAAACGTAAAGAGTAAAAAAGCCCAAATGAAACTCACCTAATGTATTTTGTAGTAAAAATACATATGACAATATTGAACAATGCAGGGTTGGCCTCGGATTCACGAACCTATATCAGTTATATAAATTAAGTATGTAATATTCACACAAATTTATTTATAAATATTAATATACTTGTTATCTTGATAATTTATATGTTATTGTAATAACTAGATTAATTATAACTATTTTATATTTTTATAGATAATAACATTTTATTTAAAAATTAGTATGTAATATTAATATTAATTTAGTTATGATATATGAAATGAATATGTATCTTTTTATATAGGTAATATTTATTTGTAATAATAATAATAATAATGATAATAATAATAATGATAATAATGATAATAAGATAATAATAATAATAAAAATAAATAAATAATAAATAACTACCTCAAATAAGTAGTCCTTAAAAATATGCCCAAGTCCGGATTTGAACCCGCTACGTCCCACTAACCCGTAAATATCCTTAACCATTCCTCCATTTCCGATTTTCTTGTACATTTATGAATCAAATATATATTTGACTTGTCTTATTCGGTTTCAAATTTCTTCATCTTCTTCAATCAATTCAATATCACTTATCATCATTCATTCATCTTCTATAACTATGATTATCATAAACTAACATCATCATTATTATCAATCTTAGCTACCATCATTATCCTTTAGTATTGTCATAATCAAAACCAACGATTATCATAATCATCGGGCTTTGTTATTAATACAACCTTCGATCATCATCAAACTTCTCTCATCATCTTTATCATCCTTTTAACTTGCCATATTATCATCACCAAATATAATTCGTCGTGATCACCATGTTCAACGTAATATCATTATCGTTTTTCATAATCATCATCACATACACCGTCACTGTTATACTCAGCCCAACAACATGTCTTACTTGAATTCAAGGTTCTCGGCCAAACAAGGGATACTCAGCCCAAATAATTAAATAAAAATGGCAGCCCAAACTAGAAGCCGTTATCTATGTTGTTGGGTTTAAGATGCTTTTTGACAAACGCATAAAGCTAGATTAACAAAGTTGCTTTTCACCTCTGTATGTTATCATTTAATATTATGCTTTCATCACTCATCTTAGAACATCGATTGTGTAATAAATAAAAAATAGAAGTTGTGGCCATGTTATCCAAACACTCGGTCCAATATGCAATTCTTATTGCAAGTTTAAGTAAAATATAAATGGCCCACTGGTGACCCGATCCAACGTCATTAATCTGGCTCGATATGTATTTATAATAGGGGAGTTGTTTCAATGATTTGTTGAAATTGGAATCCAAAGTGCATGTTACTTTTTCATAATAACAATCATAACAGACGATTCCCTGATATTATTAATATTACTCGGTATAATTAAATAATTAGTAAGTGGGATCATATATACCCCTTGCTTGATTCCTTGCCAGTCGATCCAAAAGCCAAAAGAAAAAGATGGTTCCCTCCTGCTTCCCACTAACTTCCACCTATCTTTTCTACTCTTGTTCCCTCTTTCTTTTCTTAAATATCCAACAGTAGCAGCAGGTTTTAATGGTAAAGTCATGGTGGTTGTGTTGATTGATCGAAGACAGAAACAGAAAGATTATGATTAGTAGCTATTGCCGTATAACATAATGATGGTGGCGGTTTGGTTGTGTTTGTGGGTTTGATGGTGTTTGTGGATCCAAGAAGACTAACAAGAAGATGGTTGTGTGGCGATGGTTTGATCATAGTTCACGAAGAAATATTTAATTTTCTTGGTTTGTTGTGGTTCTTCAATGGAAGTACAAGTATAATATCACTTATAGCCGTTAATTTAGCACGCGTGTGGCACAATAGGAATAGAGTGGCAATAACTATAAGATGTTATAGGGGTTGTTTGTGATAGTTTACGGACTGGACAGCAAAACAAGATAGCAGTTGCAGTAATGGTGATTCCATGATTTTACGGTGGTGTTCATAGGAAAGTTTAGGGTGGCGAAGATGATTGGTTGTGGTGATGTGAACCGCGTACAGGAAGAAGAAAGAAGGAAACAAAATTCCTGATGCAGGTGTGGTGGTTTTTGTGTTGAGTTTCATTATATAAATTTTGATAAAAGAGTATTGAATATGTTATGATTTTACACATATACATTGATGGGTTTGTGTTGTGGTTGAACCGAATCATTAAGTGATCGGCTTGGGATACTTGACTCGTTCGAAGAGTGATGAATGGTTTACCAATCAATGATAGAGTGCTCAATTGTTTTATATTGAGTGGTCTTGACAAGAAGAATCAATCCAAATACGTTCAAACAAAAATAGAAAAGAATGAGATTGAGATAGGCAACAACTTCGTACGATTATGATTTTGATATCTAACAACAATTATCTGTATTGTAATTGAATTCACTGCCCTTGACTATATTAGAGATAGGAGACAAAGTATGATAGTGATTCACAACTGACTCCATCTATTTAATTCGTTTGCCAGATTATGAATAAATATTTATAATAGTAATTCTATTTATAATAATAATTAATAATATTAATATTAATAATTATTAATATTAATAATAATGTTAATATTTAGTAATAACAATACTAATACTAATTATACTAGTAGTCATATTCTAATATTTGTTATAAAAATAACAATAATTTTTATTAATCATTTTAATACAAATGATAATAATAATACTAATATTAATATTAATATTAATATTAATAATAATAACAAATGTAATAATAATGTAACATTTACAATTGAACTTGTTGTAGCGACCCCGACAAATCGTCAAGTGACGGCGTCGGCTACGTGGGTCCCATTACCTGATTATAAGTCTTTAAGATAACGTTTGACCAAAATATGTCGCCTTCATTTCAAAATAAATATTTGTCTCAAAGTTTACAAGAATTGTTCAACCAAAAGTTAAGTTACAACGTTATAGATACGATTGAAATCTAGGCGACACGGTTTAAAGTAAAGTCAAAAGACGCTCCATGAAATGCATGTATACTCGACATCGGATGCAAGTATCAAATAGTAAGCGGAAGCATGTTTCACATATCGTGCAAGACCTGAGAAAAACATAGAAATCTGTCAACGAAAACGTTGGTGAAATCATAGGTTTAAGTAAGTAAGTACAAGTGAACCACAAGATTTGCATCAATGAAATAATAGTAATACATTCCAAAAGTTTGTTTCACGAGCACCCAATTATCAAAGCTTAACATTCCTTCCATTGTATACCCCATCACTTAGTGCTAGAACAAACACTGATTCTCGAAAATATATTTCATCCGTAGACGGTAGCGAACCGTCAAGGATGAGGGTTGTCAACCCATATGGCCATATAACATAAGTTCTCGCTTACACCCGGCAAGTGTAACTAATGATAATCGAATTGAGGATTTTGTTCTAAACTCGTATGTAGAATGTTTGTTTTCCCGTTCTTGTGTTCACTTAGTTCAAAAGAATCGTTTATGTTTTCTCATCCCAATATAAGTTCAAAAAGAGTAAAAGTGGGACTATGATCTCACCTTGAGAGCGAGAGTTATAAAAGCACTTCAACAAGTAGACGCGTGCAAAGACAAAGCTAGTCTTGACCTAAACATATAGGTTTGTATCAATAACGGTAAACACGATAGGTCAAAGATGTTCAATTAGTCCTATGGCTCGTTACGACTCAATAATGTAGCATGTGAATCAAGTTGTCATGTTTCATGCAAGATACAAGTATAAAAGCATGTTAGAACGATTGCACAACCATTTGGTTAAGTTTGATTAAAAGTCAAACTTGGTCAAAGTCAAAGTCAACGGGGTCGGGTCGGGTATCCGACAATTTTTCTAAGTTATATAATCATATATGAGCATGTTGGCCAAGTTTCATGTTAATCGGAGGTCTAGAACATGCCAAACATTTTTGATAAAATGGAAAAGTTGGACAGAATCTGGACAAGGCAAATGTCGCGCCGCGGCAAGGGGTGTCGCGCCGCGACATAACACATGGTCTGGTGTCAGGTCGTTTTCAAGGTTCAAGTCTTGGTCAAAACTTCAAACAAACGCAAAACGCAAACCGCAAACAATTAGAAGACGTATCTTATACCGTTGGAAAGCTCTTTTGACAAGGAACACAACTAAACACAAATCCTCAAACAAAAACATCATTTACAACAATCGAATTCTCGTCATGTGATCAATAAACGCTCATTTCAAAGCCTCAAGTTCATCAATATGCATTTTAAGTTCCGGGAATCCAATTTACACATATGATATGCCGTTTTGAAGGTAATGAAGCATACATTACAACTAATCACTAACAATTAACATTCCATGGCATTCAAGCATCCAAAAATTCATTTCAAGAACTAGCAAACCCTAGTCAAGCAACACCAAAATCAATAATCACGTTTTTGAAGTTTCTTTGATCAATCTATATATCAACATGAAGCTAATGATGCTAGTAACACTTTTAAAACATGAACTTTAACAATCTAACAACCTTTAATCATCCAAATCAAAGATTAAGCATACAATTTTCATTTTCAAGCTAGTTACACCAAAATCAACAAATCAAGCAAACAAATCATATATTCATGTTATACACGAGCCATAGTCACTAACTAACAACATTTCAAGTAATTAAAACGAATTTAGAGAAATTTAGTGTTTTAGAAATGTTACCCAAAATCAATGAGGTTGGTATCAAATCGAAGAGGATGAAACGAGGATTCCAAAAGTACAATTTGTTTTGATGTTTGATTCCTTGCTTGAATTTGGATGATGATTGAAGATGATGAAGAATTTAAGGTTTGAGTTTTTGGTTGAGAGAAAAGAAGAAAGAAAAGAAATTAAAAATGTGGGGAATGGTGGAGAAGTAGTTGACTTAGTCAACTACTAGTGATTAGTTTGGCCATATGGCAAAAATGGTCCCTCGAGTTTGTAGTCGGGTGCGGGAATTTAACCGATCGAATATTTTTAAAACGCGAGTTAACGAGAGATGTTATAATTAAATGACGGAATTATTATGAACGTTAGTCAACGGAAACTACGAATTTAAATAACGAAAGGTATTATTTAAAAGAAAAAGACGGTGTTAAAAATAAATTTAACGGAAAAACGCGGGATGTTACATTATCCACAACTCAAAAGAAATTTCGTCCCGAAATTTAGTTGGAAGTACTAGTCGATATCTCTTACTCGAGACTTTACGTTGTCAATGCTATGAATAAGTGAAAGTACGTTCTTGAGGGTTCTCATGAATTTGGATAGTCAGGGTTTTACGTTGCATTAAGGTTCGGTTTTTACGATCCCCAGTTTCAACTGGTTTTCCTATGAAGAGAAATTTGTCATCGATAGTTGATGTATCCAGCAGGATTGCACGTTCCTGTTCCGCAGGACACGTTTCTAAGTTTGTTACACGAAATGTAGGGTAAACGGAAACTTAATTGAGTCGGAAGTTCTAAACGGTAGGGAGCGGTTCCAATACGCCCCAAGGTTTCAAAAGGGTTAACATGTCGCGGGTTTAACTTTCCCTGATTCCCGAAACGGATTACACCCTTCCAAGGCGCGGGTTCTCAATATTACGCGGTTACACACTGGGATTTGTGAGGTTCTCCTCTAAGTTTGGTATAACTCTTCTGGCGACAATGGTTTGTCTCGAGCCCTTCTCGGACTTGAAAGATCTCAATTGTTGTTTCTTGATGGAGTTCAGATTCGGTGATTTGCTTTGATTGAATGAACAGGGGTATGACATTAGCAGTCATATGGGGTTTCGGAAAGTGCGTGCGAACACACGAGTGGTAACTACTGTTGTAAGAGTGATCTACTAAAGGTGACAATACGAGTTCGTGACATGTCTTTTCAAGACGTAAATCGTTCGTTTGCTTGGTTCATCGGTTTGTGGGTGGTACGCGGTACTCATGTCTAAGCGGGTCTCCAAGGTTTCTTGTAAAACTAGAAGTGAAACGAGTATTTCGATACGGGATAATTGACAAAGATACACCGTGTGGGAATAGAATCTCTTAAGATATGTTTGAACAAGTCAGTTAGGGTTCGAGAAAAAAAAAATGTTCGTTAGGACTATTCACCCTCGTGGCGAATACTAATGTAATATGAGGAGTTTCTCTATCCAATGAGAAATTTTACAAAAAGTTTCCTTATACGGGAGTGCGAGCGATAAATATAGAAGTGAAATGAGGACTTAGAATAGGATGAGTTTACATCTCGAGGTTGCCATAACGTGCCTCTAGTTGTCAAAAGTTGAAGTCTGAAAGAGAAACGAGGTAGTACACGTAGTTGTATAGTTCGGGGTTGAATAATAGTTGGCCGATTATCAGAATTCACAAGGGCGTTAAGTCAAAGAAGAGTGAAGTATCATTGGATCGTGTGTTATCTTAAGTTCCAGTAATATCAGACGGTAACGGTGAAATAACAGAGATATGTAGCGTGGTATGTGATGACGAGAAAATTGATCGGATCCACAATTTAGTATTAGAATTCTTCGCGCAAAATAACGAATTTCAGTTACACTGATTTTGAGTCGAGAGAGCATGCCTTCCGGCGTTCATGTAGAAATATTTTCATAATTGAGTTCCATCTGGTGCTATATGATTTTAACTAGAAATGTTGGTGTGAAGTATCACGCTCAAGGTTCGGACATGGGGGGGGTTTAAATTTTTCCCTCAGTGAGTTAACGAGGTTAAAAGTCGTGTAACACGAGAAAAGGCAGAAATGAATCTTCGGTAATAACCGGCGAGATCTAAGATTTTACGAATACAAGTCTGAGTCGGGGGAGTTTCCTGATTACATGTGGCTTGATTTCGAGATTGATTGAAATGCCTAGACCATTCACATCATGGTTTAGAAAATTGTACTTCGTTCAACAGAAATTCTCACTCGGAGAATTTGGTATAGAGTTGCCCTTTTCTCAAAAGTTCGAGCGTAAGATGGTGATGTTGTTCGTTTTCCTTCTTTACTTAAATAAGTTAAGATGTCATCTATAAATACGATAACAGATTAGTCTATATGAATTTGCATACGCGGTTCAAGAGGTTTATGGATACGGGCGAGCCCTAAATAAATCAAGCGGTACTAAGAGAGATTCACAACTAACGTTGCGAGTTCGGAAAGTGGCTTAGGAGACATCGTCTCACTTAACCCCCAATTGATGATAACCGGAATGGAGGTCGATTTGGAACATACAGGATTCGTGCAAATAATCATGAGGTCATGGATGCGAGGAAGAGGGTATCGGTTTCCAACCGAAAATTACTCAGTTCACAATAATCTATACAAGATGATGGGGAAACACATTTTTTTTTTTTTTTTTTTTTTTTTTTTTTTTACGAATAGGTTCCGAGCTCCCTAGTTCTATAGGTGTCAAGTCAAAAGTCTTAACGTATTTCCTCCAATAAAATTTATAGGCACACAATATTTTTCCGTCGGTCACTTAAATCGTCTAAGTAGTATCTGGGGGAAAGAGGTGGAATATAAAGAGCATGAGTCAAATCCTTGGTTATAAAACGTCTAGCGGTAATCGAATCGAACAAGTATGAAATATACGGTTTGTTGTGAAGGAACGTACCCGTTACTAGTCCATCGTCGTTCCGGGCATCCTTGGTGTCGATGTCGAAGGTTCAACGGCATGCGTTGGGGTTGATTTTCTTATTTGGGCACACATTCCTAAAATGACCCAGTTGGCCACATTCGAAGCAAGCACCCGTCCTGTGTGCGTTGGGCACCTTTCGAGCGACGGTAGCGGTACTCTTACAGGCATGGGCCACATGTCCACTTATGTGACACTTGATGCAAAATGGTTTGCCACACTCACCAAAATGATGTTTGCGACACTTGTTACAATAAGGTAGATTTCCGGCATACCCTTTCTTGCCGCCGGGGGTGAGAGGCTTCTTGGAGAGGTTGTTATTGTTGTGGTTGCTTGGTTGCGAGGCTTCCCATTTTCTTTTGTTGTTACTCGAGTGGTTCTCGACCATTGGTGCCGGTGCTTCCATTTCATTCACCGTTTCTAAAGTTTGGTGGGCCTTTGTTAAAGCCTCTTGTAGGTTAGTGGGTTGGGATGCCATTACCCCGTGTTGAATGCTCTTAGGGAGGCCATCCATGTAAAGTTCGACTCTTAGGGATTCGGGAGTCATGAGATTCGGACACATTGAGACTAGTTCGGTAAACCGTTGATTATAAGCTCCGAGGTCATTCCCGACCGTTTTTAAATTCCTTAGACCCTGTTCGAGCCTTCGAGTCTCGTCGCGCAGAAAATATTCGGTGATCATTCTTTCTCTTAATTCGGTCCATGAGAGTGTGTGGGCTTCATCGATACCCACCGATTGTACGTACTTGTTCCACCACGAAAGAGCAATGCCGGTGAAAGTGAGGGTGGAAAACTTGACCTTATCTTGGTCTCGACAACCGCTTGTGTTAAAAACGGTCTCCATTTGTTCAAACCATCGGGTGAGGACAACCGGTCCTCCGGTTCCATCGAAAGTGGGAGGGTTGTACTTCATGAAGTTCTTGTAGGAGCAACCTTCGCTTGAATTACCGGCTCCACGATTGGTGTTGTTGGAAAAGTGATCGGCCACGACCGTACCCACGGCGGTGGTTATCATTCGTTGAAGAGTTTGTTCCAGAGTTTCGAGAGGAGTATTGTGTTGACCTTGGTGAGCCATTGTCCCTTCATGAGACAAGAATATCGTTGGTTAGTATTTTCAACAATACTAACCGTGACATGGAATAAGGATAGAGAGAAAATTTTCCTTGACTCGCCTTAAATTCTCTATGTCATAATGTCGGAACGTCCATGTGAATCACCGTAATATAATCCCGGAAATTATATTACCCTGATTCTCATGTGCATTTAACATTACTTCATAAAGTCAAGGTGGCGCACCAACAAAATTTATCAACGTAAGATCAAGATCGAATACGAGTTAGATATGATAGAAGAGTTCGAGTATAAATGCACAATTAGTCAAATAATTCCTACTTCAGTCTATATGTCGGTTGTAGTCTAGATTCACCTATGTACCCTATGACTCGGGGTGAACACAAATGAACTCTAAATCCCCACAACCAAGGCTCTGATACCACCTGTAGCGACCCCGACAAATCGTCAAGTGACGGCGTCAGCTACGTGGGTCCCATTACCTGATTATAAGTCTTTAAGATAACGTTTGACCAAAATATGTCGCCTTCATTTCAAAATAAATATTTGTCTCAAAGTTTACAAGAATTGTTCAACCAAAAGTTAAGTTACAACGTTATAGATACGATTGAAATCTAGGCGACACGGTTTAAAGTAAAGTCAAAAGACGCTCCATGAAATGTGTAGTGACCCGAACTTTTCCATGTTTATATATATTAATTGAGATTGATGTTTACATGATTAAATGTTTCCAACATGTTAAGCAATCAAACTTGTTAAGACTTGATTAATTGAAATAGGTTTCATATAGACAATTGACCACCCAAGTTGACCGGTGATTCACGAACGTTAAAACTTGTAAAAAAAACTATATGATGACATATATATGGTTATATATATAGTTAACATGATATTATGATAAGTAAACATATCATTAATTATATTAACAATGAACTACATATGTAAAAACAAGACTACTAACTTAATGATTTTGAAACGAGACATATATGTAACGTTTATCGTTGTAACGACATTTAATGTATATATATCATATTAAGAGATATTCGTACATCATAATATCATGATAATATAATAATTTAAAATCTCTTTTGATATTATAAACATTGGGTTAACAACATTTAACAAGATCGTTAACCTAAAGGTTTCAAAACAACACTTACATGTAACGACTAACGATGACTTAACGACTCAGTTAAAATGTATATACATGTAGTGTTTTAATATGTATTTATACACTTTTGAAAGACTTCAATACACTTATCAAAATACTTCTACTTAACAAAAATGCTTACAATTACATTCTCGTTCAGTTTCATCAACAATTCTACTCGTATGCACCCGTATTCGTACTCGTACAATACACAGCTTTTAGATGTATGTACTATTGGTATATACACTCCAATGATCAGCTCTTAGCAGCCCATGTGAGTCACCTAACACATGTGGCAACCATCATTTGGCAACTAGCATGAAATATCTCATAAGATTACAAAAATATGAGTAATCATTCATGACTTATTTACATGAAAACAAAATTACATATCCTTTATATCTAATCCATACACCAACGACCAAAAACACCTACAAACACTTTCATTCTTCAATTTTCTTCATCTAATTGAACTCTCTCAAGTTCTATCTTCAAGTTCTAAGTGTTCTTCATAAATTCCAAAAGTTCTAGTTTCATAAAATCAAGAATACTTTCAAGTTTGCTAGCTCACTTCCAATCTTGTAAGGTGATCATACAACCTCAAGAAATCTTTGTTTCTTACAGTAGGTTATCATTCTAATACAAGGTAATAATCATATTCAAACTTTGGTTCAATTTCTATAACTATAACAATCTTATTTCAAGTGATGATCTTACTTGAACTTGTTTTCGTGTCATGATTTTGCTTCAAGAACTTTGAGCCATCCAAGGATCCATTGAAGCTAGATCCATTTTTCTCTTTTCCAGTAGGTTCATCCAAGGAACTTAAGGTAGTAATGATGTTCATAACATCATTCGATTCATACATATAAAGCTATCTTATTCGAAGGTTTAAACTTGTAATCACTAGAACATAGTTTAGTTAATTCTAAACTTGTTCGCAAACAAAAGTTAATCCTTCTAACTTGACTTTTAAAATCAACTAAACACATGTTCTATATCTATATGATATGCTAACTTAATGATTTAAAACCTGGAAACACGAAAAACACCGTAAAACCGGATTTACGCCGTCGTAGTAACACCGCGGGCTGTTTTGGGTTAGTTAATTAAAAACTATGATAAACTTTGATTTAAAAGTTGTTATTCTGAGAAAATGATTTTTATTATGAACATGAAACTATATCCAAAAATTATGGTTAAACTCAAAGTGGAAGTATGTTTTCTAAAATGGTCATCTAGACGTCGTTCTTTCGACTGAAATGACTACCTTTACAAAAACGACTTATAACTTATTTTTCCGACTAGAAACCTATACTTTTTTTGTTTAGATTCATAAAATAGAGTTCAATATGAAACCATAGCAATTTGATTCACTCAAAACGGATTTAAAATGAAGAAGTTATGGGTAAAACAAGATTGGATAATTTTTCTCATTTTAGCTACGTGAAAATTGGTAACAAATCTATTCCAACCATAACTTAATCAACTTGTATTATATATTATGTAATCTTGAGATACCATAGACACGTATACAATGTTTCGACCTATCATTTCGACACATCTATATATATTTCGGAACAACCATAGACACTCTATATGTGAATGTTGGAGTTAGCTATACAGGGTTGAGGTTGATTCCAAAATATATATAGTTTGAGTTGTGATCAATACTGAGATACGTATACACTGGGTCGTGGATTGATTCAAGATAATATTTATCGATTTATTTCTGTACATCTAACTGTGGACAACTAGTTGTAGGTTACTAACGAGGACAGCTGACTTAATAAACTTAAAACATCAAAATATATTAAAAGTGTTGTAAATATATTTTGAACATACTTTGATATATATGTATATATTGTTATAGGTTCGTGAATCAACCAGTGGCCAAGTCTTACTTCCCGACGAAGTAAAAATCTGTGAAAGTGAGTTATAGTCCCACTTTTAAAATCTAATATTTTTGGGATGAGAATACATGCAGGTTTTATAAATGATTTACAAAATAGACACAAGTACGTGAAACTACATTCTATGGTTGAATTATCAAAATCGAATATGCCCCTTTTTATTAAGTCTGGTAATCTAAGAATTAGGGAACAGACACCCTAATTGACGCGAATCCTAAAGATAGATCTATTGGGCCTAACAAACCCCATCCAAAGTACTGGATGCTTTAGTACTTCGAAATTTATATCATATCCGAAGGGTGTCCCGGAATGATGGGGATATTCTTATATATGCATCTTGTTATTGTCAGTTACCAGGTGTTCACCATATGAATGATTTTTATCTCTATGTATGGGATGTGTATTGAAATATGAAATCTTGTGGTCTATTGTTACGATTTGATATATATAGGTTAAACCTATAACTCACCAACATTTTTGTTGACGTTTTAAGCATGTTTATTCTCAGGTGATTATTAAGAGCTTCCGCTGTCGCATACTTAAATAAGGACAAGATTTGGAGTCCATGCTTGTATGATATTGTGTAAAAACTGCATTCAAGAAACTTATTTTGTTGTAACATATTTGTATTGTAAACCATTATCTAATGGTCGTGTGTAAACAGGATATTTTAGATTATCATTATTTGATAATCTACGTAAAGCTTTTTAAACCTTTATTGATGAAATAAAGGTTATGGTTTGTTTAAAAATGAATGCAGTCTTTGAAAAACGTCTCATATAGAGGTCAAAACCTCGCAACGAAATCAATTAATATGGAACGTTTTTAATCAATAAGAACGGGACATTTCAGTTGGTATCCGAGCGTTGGTCTTAGAGAACCAGAAAATTTGCATTAGTGTGTCTTATCGAGTTTGTTAGGATGCATTAGTGAGTCTGGACTTCGACCGTGTTTTCTTTAAAAATGATTGCTTAACATTTTTGTTGGAAACTATATATTTTTAACATATGAATATTATGTGATATATTAATCTCTTAACGTGTTTGATATTATGTGATAGATGTCTACCTCTAGAACAAGTCCCATTGACTCACCTAATAATAATGAAGAGTCAAATGTAAATTGGAATGATTTGTGGACTGATTCACAAGTTCCCGAAGAGGAACCGGAAGAAGAGTCGGAACCGGAAGAAGAATCGGAACCGGAAGAAGATTCGGAACCGGATGAAGAAATAGAACCGGTGGGGGAAATAATAAAACGGTTAAGTAAAAGAAAATCCTCAACCAACCGACCAAAGTTAATTATGGTCAATGGTGTTTCCGCCAAGGAAGCAAAATATTGGGAGGATTACCAATTCTCCGATGAATCGGATTTCGACGAGAATTCCGATGATGTTATAGAAATTACCCCAACTGAATTTAAAAAGGCAAAAGAAAATAATAAGGGAAAGGGCATAAAAATAGAGAAATCTAATTCCAACCCCGATGAACTTTATATGTATCGTCAACCCCCGAAGTCCTTAAGTTGTAACAATGACCCGGGAACCTCTAAACCACCAGGTTTTTCTAAACCAATGTGGACAACGACGGCTCGTATTAGGAGAACATCATATATCCCTAGAAACTTGGCAAAACGAACCAAAACCGAAGAAGAAGAAACGAGCGAGTCGGAATAAGATAGTTGTATTCGTGTGGTGTAATATATGGAATATAGTGTTCTTATGCTTTATGATATATGTAAAAATTGCTTGTATTAATAAGTATTTTTTTTTTTTTATGAATCTAACTCTTGTCTATTTTACAGTTTAAAAACACAAAATGGATAGACAACCCAATATTTTAAGAGACCTACCCGGAGACATGATTGATGAAATCTTGTCTAGAGTCGGCCAGAATTCTTCGGCACAACTATTTAAGGCGAGATCAGTTTGTAAGACATTCGAAGAACGTTCCAAGAATGTCTTGGTTTATAAGAGACTTTCGTTTGAAAGATGGGGGATATCACATTGGGAAACCCATAAGTTACGATGTGTTTACTTTGACGCATATATTGCGGGGAACCCAAATGCTATTTTACGCAACGGGTTAAGAAATTATTTTGACTCAATATATCCGAATATTGGACTTCGTGATTTAGAAAAAGCGGCTAACATGCAACATAAAGAAGCATGTTATGCTTACGGATTAGTAATGTTCGCTTCTCACCAAAGTGAGAACAAGAACATCGGGCTACAACTATTAAACAAAACGTTTCCACAAGTGACGGAGTCGGTAATTGGGGTAAGAAATGAGGTTTTTAGATTATTACGGGACTGTTGGACATTACGTAACCCTCGTCCCTTTGATGACGTTACAACACGCTGTCTTATCAACGGCCATAACGGTTATGTTGCACAAGACCAAGGATGGGAAGTAGTCCTAGTAAAACCAGAATGCATGACTTGTTTCTGGACGTATGAATTACGTGTCTTTATTGCCTTTGCCGAACGACTTGTGTACTAGCTAGAATTGTCTTCACAACTATCTTGTATCAAAGTTATTGTGTGCTATATTTCATGCTTTATGTAAAATAAGCGGTATTGTAAGTTTGTAAAATATTGTATAAAAGTTTGAACGCGAAATATTATTACAATCAGTTTTTCATATAGAATTGTAGTAGTTGAATTGTATATTAGCTACTAAGTATGAACTTAACGGGTAGGTACTACCCGAATTTAAACTTATAAAACGCTAATATGAAGAAAAAGCTTTTATAAATGAGTTCATATTATGCTACGAAATACTATTAACTACTCTTAATATTCTGTATGATTAACTTGTTCCATTTAACTATTTTGAAGGAAATGGCACCGACTACTCGACACACCGTGAATATGAATGAAGAGGAATTCCGTACTTTTCTAGCTTCAAACATAGCCGCAGTACAGGCTGCGCTACATACCAACAATAACCTTGGATCTAGCAGTACAGGAAATCGTGTAGGATGCACCTACAAAGAATTCACTGCCTGCAAACCTTTGGAATTTGATGGAACCGAAGGACCGATCGGATTGAAACGGTGGACCGAGAAGGTTGAATCGGTGTTTGCCATAAGTAAGTGTACTGAAGAGGACAAAGTGAAGTACGCTACGCATACCTTCACAGGTTCTGCGTTAACATGGTGGAATACCTATCTAGAGCAAGTGGGACAAGATGATGCGTATGCACTACCGTGGTCAGCATTCAAGCACTTGATGAACGAGAAGTACCGTCCCAGAACCGAGGTCAATAAGCTCAAGACAGAACTTAGAGGGTTACGAACCCAAGGATTTGATATTACCACGTACGAAAGACGATTCACAGAATTGTGCCTATTGTGTCCGGGAGCATTCGAAGATGAGGAAGAGAAGATCGACGCATTTGTGAAAGGATTACCGGAAAGAATCCAAGAAGATATAAGTTCACACGAGCCCGCCTCCATACAACAGGCATGTAGAATGGCTCACAAACTAGTGAACCAGATTGAAGAAAGAATTAAAGAACAGACTGCTGAAGAGGCCAATGTGAAGCAAGTCAAAAGAAAGTGGGAGGAAAACGGTGATAAGAATCACCAATACAACAACAACAGCAATTACAACAATAATCGCAACAATTATCCCAACAATCGCAACATCAATCGCAACTACAACAAACGGCCCAACAACAATAACAACAACAACAACAGCAACTACAACAATCATCCCAACAACAATAATAACCGCAACAACAACAACAATCAGAAGCAACTATGCCAAAGGTGTGAAAAGAATCACTCGGGGTTCTGCACCAAATTTTGCAACAAGTGTAAAAGAAATGGTCATAGCGCGGCGAAGTGTGAGGTCTACGGACCAGGGGTTAATAGAACGAAAGGAACAAATGGTGTCGGAACGAGTAATGGCGGAGCAAGTAGTGTCGGAGCAAGTTATGCCAATGTAGTTTGTTATAAATGTGGAAAACCAGGCCACATTATTAGAAATTGCCCGAACCAGGAGAACACGAATGGACAAGGCCGTGGAAGAGTTTTCAATATTAATGCGGTAGAGGCACAGGAAGACCCGGAGCTTGTTACGGGTACGTTTCTTATTGACAATAAATCTGCTTACGTTTTATTTGATTCGGGTGCGGATAGAAGCTATATGAGTAGAGATTTTTGTGCTAAATTAAGTTGTCCATTGACGCCTTTGGATAGTAAATTTTTACTCGAATTAGCAAATGGTAAATTAATTTCAGCAGATAATATATGTCGGAATCGAGAAATTAAACTGGTTAGCGAAACATTTAAGATTGATTTGATACCAGTAGAGTTAGGGAGTTTTGATGTGATAATCGGTATGGACTGGTTGAAAGAAGTGAAAGCGGAGATCGTTTGTTACAAAAATGCAATTCGCATTATACGAGAAAAAGGAAAACCCTTAATGGTGTACGGAGAAAAGGGCAACACGAAGCTACATCTTATTAGTAATTTGAAGGCACAAAAACTAATAAGAAAAGGTTGCTATGCTGTTCTAGCACACGTCGAGAAAGTACAAACTGAAGAAAAGAGCATCAATGATGTTCCCATTGCAAAAGAATTTCCCGATGTATTTCCGAAAGAATTACCGGGATTACCCCCACATCGATCCGTTGAATTTCAAATAGATCTTGTACCAGGAGCTGCACCAATAGCTCGTGCTCCTTACAGACTCGCACCCAGCGAGATGAAAGAACTGCAAAGCCAATTACAAGAACTTTTAGAGCGTGGTTTCATTCGACCAAGCACATCACCGTGGGGAGCTCCTGTTTTGTTTGTCAAGAAGAAAGATGGTACATTCAGGTTGTGTATCGACTACCGAGAGTTGAACAAACTTACCATCAAGAACCGCTACCCACTACCGAGAATCGACGACTTATTTGATCAACTACAAGGCTCGTCTGTTTATTCAAAGATTGACTTACGTTCCGGGTATCATCAAATGCGGGTGAAAGAAGATGATATTCCAAAGACTGCTTTCAGAACACGTTACGGTCATTACGAGTTTATGGTCATGCCGTTTGGTTTAACTAATGCACCAGCTGTGTTCATGGACCTTATGAACCGAGTGTGTGGACCATACCTTGACAAGTTTGTCATTGTTTTCATTGATGACATACTTATTTACTCAAAGAATGACCAAGAACACGGTGAACATTTGAGAAAGGTGTTAGAAGTATTGAGGAAGGAAGAATTGTACGCTAAGTTTTCAAAGTGTGCATTTTGGTTGGAAGAAGTTCAATTCCTCGGTCACATAGTGAACAAAGAAGGTATTAAGGTGGATCCGGCAAAGATAGAAACTGTTGAAAAGTGGGAAACCCCGAAAACTCCGAAACACATACGCCAGTTTTTAGGACTAGCTGGTTACTACAGAAGGTTCATCCAAGACTTTTCCAGAATAGCAAAACCCTTGACTGCATTAACGCATAAAGGGAAGAAATTTGAATGGAATGATGAACAAGAGAAAGCGTTTCAGTTATTGAAGAAAAAGCTAACTACGGCACCTATATTGTCATTGCCTGAAGGGAATGATGATTTTGTGATTTATTGTGACGCATCAAAGCAAGGTCTCGGTTGTGTATTAATGCAACGAACGAAGGTGATTGCTTATGCGTCTAGACAATTGAAGATTCACGAACAAAATTATACGACGCATGATTTGGAATTAGGCGCGGTTGTTTTTGCATTAAAGACTTGGAGGCACTACTTATATGGGGTCAAAAGTATTATATATACCGACCACAAAAGTCTTCAACACATATTTAATCAGAAACAACTGAATATGAGGCAGCGTAGGTGGATTGAATTATTGAATGATTACGATTTTGAGATTCGTTACCACCCGGGGAAGGCAAATGTGGTAGCCGATGCCTTGAGCAGGAAGGATAGAGAACCCATTCGAGTAAAATCTATGAATATAATGATTCATAATAACATTACTACTCAAATAAAGGAGGCGCAACAAGGAGTTTTAAAAGAGGGAAATTTAAAGGATGAAATACCCAAAGGATCGGAGAAGCATCTTAATATTCGGGAAGACGGAACCCGGTATAGGGCTGAAAGGATTTGGGTACCAAAATTTGGAGATATGAGAGAAATGGTACTTAGAGAAGCTCATAAAACCAGATACTCAATACATCCTGGAACGGGGAAGATGTACAAGGATCTCAAGAAACATTTTTGGTGGCCGGGTATGAAAGCCGATGTTGCTAAATACGTAGGAGAATGTTTGACGTGTTCTAAGGTCAAAGCTGAGCATCAGAAACCATCAGGTCTACTTCAACAACCCGAAATCCCGGAATGGAAATGGGAAAACATTACCATGGATTTCATCACTAAATTGCCAAGGACTGCAAGTGGTTTTGATACTATTTGGGTAATAGTTGATCGTCTCACCAAATCAGCACACTTCCTACCAATAAGAGAAGATGACAAGATGGAGAAGTTAGCACGACTGTATTTGAAGGAAGTCGTCTCCAGACATGGAATACCAATCTCTATTATCTCTGATAGGGATGGTAGATTTATTTCAAGATTCTGGCAGACATTACAGCAAGCATTAGGAACTCGTCTAGACATGAGTACTGCCTATCATCCACAAACTGATGGGCAGAGCGAAAGGACGATACAAACGCTTGAAGACATGCTACGAGCATGTGTTATTGATTTCGGAAACAGTTGGGATAGACATCTACCGTTAGCAGAATTTTCCTACAACAACAGCTACCATTCAAGCATTGAGATGGCGCCGTTTGAAGCACTTTATGGTAGAAAGTGCAGGTCTCCGATTTGTTGGAGTGAGGTGGGGGATAGACAGATTACGGGTCCGGAGATTATACAAGAAACTACCGAGAAGATCATCCAAATTCAACAACGGTTGAAAACCGCCCAAAGTCGACAAAAGAGCTACGCTGACATTAAAAGAAAAGATATAAAATTTGAAATTGGAGAGATGGTCATGCTTAAAGTTTCACCTTGGAAAGGCGTTGTTCGATTTGGTAAACGAGGGAAATTAAATCCAAGGTATATTGGACCATTCAAGATTATTGATCGTGTCGGACCAGTAGCTTACCGACTTGAGTTACCTCAACAACTCGCGGCTGTACATAACACTTTCCACGTCTCGAATTTGAAGAAATGTTTTGCTAAAGAAGATCTCACTATTCCGTTAGATGAAATCCAAATCAACGAAAAACTCCAATTCATCGAAGAACCCGTCGAAATAATGGATCGTGAGGTTAAAAGACTTAAGCAAAACAAGATACCAATTGTTAAGGTTCGATGGAATGCTCGTAGAGGACCCGAGTTCACCTGGGAGTGTGAAGATCAGATGAAGAAGAAATACCCGCATCTATTTCCAGAAGATTCGTCAACACCTTCAACAGCTTAAAATTTCGGGACGAAATTTATTTAACGGGTAGGTACTGTAGTGACCCGAACTTTTCCATGTTTATATATATTAATTGAGATTGATGTTTACATGATTAAATGTTTCCAACATGTTAAGCAATCAAACTTGTTAAGACTTGATTAATTGAAATAGGTTTCATATAGACAATTGACCACCCAAGTTGACCGGTGATTCACGAACGTTAAAACTTGTAAAAAAAACTATATGATGACATATATATGGTTATATATATAGTTAACATGATATTATGATAAGTAAACATATCATTAATTATATTAACAATGAACTACATATGTAAAAACAAGACTACTAACTTAATGATTTTGAAACGAGACATATATGTAACGTTTATCGTTGTAACGACATTTAATGTATATATATCATATTAAGAGATATTCGTACATCATAATATCATGATAATATAATAATTTAAAATCTCTTTTGATATTATAAACATTGGGTTAACAACATTTAACAAGATCGTTAACCTAAAGGTTTCAAAACAACACTTACATGTAACGACTAACGATGACTTAACGACTCAGTTAAAATGTATATACATGTAGTGTTTTAATATGTATTTATACACTTTTGAAAGACTTCAATACACTTATCAAAATACTTCTACTTAACAAAAATGCTTACAATTACATTCTCGTTCAGTTTCATCAACAATTCTACTCGTATGCACCCGTATTCGTACTCGTACAATACACAGCTTTTAGATGTATGTACTATTGGTATATACACTCCAATGATCAGCTCTTAGCAGCCCATGTGAGTCACCTAACACATGTGGCAACCATCATTTGGCAACTAGCATGAAATATCTCATAAGATTACAAAAATATGAGTAATCATTCATGACTTATTTACATGAAAACAAAATTACATATCCTTTATATCTAATCCATACACCAACGACCAAAAACACCTACAAACACTTTCATTCTTCAATTTTCTTCATCTAATTGAACTCTCTCAAGTTCTATCTTCAAGTTCTAAGTGTTCTTCATAAATTCCAAAAGTTCTAGTTTCATAAAATCAAGAATACTTTCAAGTTTGCTAGCTCACTTCCAATCTTGTAAGGTGATCATACAACCTCAAGAAATCTTTGTTTCTTACAGTAGGTTATCATTCTAATACAAGGTAATAATCATATTCAAACTTTGGTTCAATTTCTATAACTATAACAATCTTATTTCAAGTGATGATCTTACTTGAACTTGTTTTCGTGTCATGATTTTGCTTCAAGAACTTTGAGCCATCCAAGGATCCATTGAAGCTAGATCCATTTTTCTCTTTTCCAGTAGGTTCATCCAAGGAACTTAAGGTAGTAATGATGTTCATAACATCATTCGATTCATACATATAAAGCTATCTTATTCGAAGGTTTAAACTTGTAATCACTAGAACATAGTTTAGTTAATTCTAAACTTGTTCGCAAACAAAAGTTAATCCTTCTAACTTGACTTTTAAAATCAACTAAACACATGTTCTATATCTATATGATATGCTAACTTAATGATTTAAAACCTGGAAACACGAAAAACACCGTAAAACCGGATTTACGCCGTCGTAGTAACACCGCGGGCTGTTTTGGGTTAGTTAATTAAAAACTATGATAAACTTTGATTTAAAAGTTGTTATTCTGAGAAAATGATTTTTATTATGAACATGAAACTATATCCAAAAATTATGGTTAAACTCAAAGTGGAAGTATGTTTTCTAAAATGGTCATCTAGACGTCGTTCTTTCGACTGAAATGACTACCTTTACAAAAACGACTTATAACTTATTTTTCCGACTAGAAACCTATACTTTTTTTGTTTAGATTCATAAAATAGAGTTCAATATGAAACCATAGCAATTTGATTCACTCAAAACGGATTTAAAATGAAGAAGTTATGGGTAAAACAAGATTGGATAATTTTTCTCATTTTAGCTACGTGAAAATTGGTAACAAATCTATTCCAACCATAACTTAATCAACTTGTATTATATATTATGTAATCTTGAGATACCATAGACACGTATACAATGTTTCGACCTATCATTTCGACACATCTATATATATTTCGGAACAACCATAGACACTCTATATGTGAATGTTGGAGTTAGCTATACAGGGTTGAGGTTGATTCCAAAATATATATAGTTTGAGTTGTGATCAATACTGAGATACGTATACACTGGGTCGTGGATTGATTCAAGATAATATTTATCGATTTATTTCTGTACATCTAACTGTGGACAACTAGTTGTAGGTTACTAACGAGGACAGCTGACTTAATAAACTTAAAACATCAAAATATATTAAAAGTGTTGTAAATATATTTTGAACATACTTTGATATATATGTATATATTGTTATAGGTTCGTGAATCAACCAGTGGCCAAGTCTTACTTCCCGACGAAGTAAAAATCTGTGAAAGTGAGTTATAGTCCCACTTTTAAAATCTAATATTTTTGGGATGAGAATACATGCAGGTTTTATAAATGATTTACAAAATAGACACAAGTACGTGAAACTACATTCTATGGTTGAATTATCAAAATCGAATATGCCCCTTTTTATTAAGTCTGGTAATCTAAGAATTAGGGAACAGACACCCTAATTGACGCGAATCCTAAAGATAGATCTATTGGGCCTAACAAACCCCATCCAAAGTACTGGATGCTTTAGTACTTCGAAATTTATATCATATCCGAAGGGTGTCCCGGAATGATGGGGATATTCTTATATATGCATCTTGTTATTGTCAGTTACCAGGTGTTCACCATATGAATGATTTTTATCTCTATGTATGGGATGTGTATTGAAATATGAAATCTTGTGGTCTATTGTTACGATTTGATATATATAGGTTAAACCTATAACTCACCAACATTTTTGTTGACGTTTTAAGCATGTTTATTCTCAGGTGATTATTAAGAGCTTCCGCTGTCGCATACTTAAATAAGGACAAGATTTGGAGTCCATGCTTGTATGATATTGTGTAAAAACTGCATTCAAGAAACTTATTTTGTTGTAACATATTTGTATTGTAAACCATTATCTAATGGTCGTGTGTAAACAGGATATTTTAGATTATCATTATTTGATAATCTACGTAAAGCTTTTTAAACCTTTATTGATGAAATAAAGGTTATGGTTTGTTTAAAAATGAATGCAGTCTTTGAAAAACGTCTCATATAGAGGTCAAAACCTCGCAACGAAATCAATTAATATGGAACGTTTTTAATCAATAAGAACGGGACATTTCAAAATGCATGTATACTCGACATCGGATGCAAGTATCAAATAGTAAGCGGAAGCATGTTTCACATATCGTGCAAGACCTGAGAAAAACATAGAAATCTGTCAACGAAAACGTTGGTGAAATCATAGGTTTAAGTAAGTAAGTACAAGTGAACCACAAGATTTGCATCAATGAAATAATAGTAATACATTCCAAAAGTTTGTTTCACGAGCACCCAATTATCAAAGCTTAACATTCCTTCCATTGTATACCCCATCACTTAGTGCTAGAACAAACACTGATTCTCGAAAATATATTTCATCCGTAGACGGTAGCGAACCGTCAAGGATGAGGGTTGTCAACCCATATGGCCATATAACATAAGTTCTCGCTTACACCCGGCAAGTGTAACTAATGATAATCGAATTGAGGATTTTGTTCTAAACTCGTATGTAGAATGTTTGTTTTCCCGTTCTTGTGTTCACTTAGTTCAAAAGAATCGTTTATGTTTTCTCATCCCAATATAAGTTCAAAAAGAGTAAAAGTGGGACTATGATCTCACCTTGAGAGCGAGAGTTATAAAAGCACTTCAACAAGTAGACGCGTGCAAAGACAAAGCTAGTCTTGACCTAAACATATAGGTTTGTATCAATAACGGTAAACACGATAGGTCAAAGATGTTCAATTAGTCCTATGGCTCGTTACGACTCAATAATGTAGCATGTGAATCAAGTTGTCATGTTTCATGCAAGATACAAGTATAAAAGCATGTTAGAACGATTGCACAACCATTTGGTTAAGTTTGATTAAAAGTCAAACTTGGTCAAAGTCAAAGTCAACGGGGTCGGGTCGGGTATCCGACAATTTTTCTAAGTTATATAATCATATATGAGCATGTTGGCCAAGTTTCATGTTAATCGGAGGTCTAGAACATGCCAAACATTTTTGATAAAATGGAAAAGTTGGACAGAATCTGGACAAGGCAAATGTCGCGCCGCGGCAAGGGGTGTCGCGCCGCGACATAACACATGGTCTGGTGTCAGGTCGTTTTCAAGGTTCAAGTCTTGGTCAAAACTTCAAACAAACGCAAAACGCAAACCGCAAACAATTAGAAGACGTATCTTATACCGTTGGAAAGCTCTTTTGACAAGGAACACAACTAAACACAAATCCTCAAACAAAAACATCATTTACAACAATCGAATTCTCGTCATGTGATCAATAAACGCTCATTTCAAAGCCTCAAGTTCATCAATATGCATTTTAAGTTCCGGGAATCCAATTTACACATATGATATGCCGTTTTGAAGGTAATGAAGCATACATTACAACTAATCACTAACAATTAACATTCCATGGCATTCAAGCATCCAAAAATTCATTTCAAGAACTAGCAAACCCTAGTCAAGCAACACCAAAATCAATAATCACGTTTTTGAAGTTTCTTTGATCAATCTATATATCAACATGAAGCTAATGATGCTAGTAACACTTTTAAAACATGAACTTTAACAATCTAACAACCTTTAATCATCCAAATCAAAGATTAAGCATACAATTTTCATTTTCAAGCTAGTTACACCAAAATCAACAAATCAAGCAAACAAATCATATATTCATGTTATACACGAGCCATAGTCACTAACTAACAACATTTCAAGTAATTAAAACGAATTTAGAGAAATTTAGTGTTTTAGAAATGTTACCCAAAATCAATGAGGTTGGTATCAAATCGAAGAGGATGAAACGAGGATTCCAAAAGTACAATTTGTTTTGATGTTTGATTCCTTGCTTGAATTTGGATGATGATTGAAGATGATGAAGAATTTAAGGTTTGAGTTTTTGGTTGAGAGAAAAGAAGAAAGAAAAGAAATTAAAAATGTGGGGAATGGTGGAGAAGTAGTTGACTTAGTCAACTACTAGTGATTAGTTTGGCCATATGGCAAAAATGGTCCCTCGAGTTTGTAGTCGGGTGCGGGAATTTAACCGATCGAATATTTTTAAAACGCGAGTTAACGAGAGATGTTATAATTAAATGACGGAATTATTATGAACGTTAGTCAACGGAAACTACGAATTTAAATAACGAAAGGTATTATTTAAAAGAAAAAGACGGTGTTAAAAATAAATTTAACGGAAAAACGCGGGATGTTACACTTGTAATTTCATTTAATGTATAATTATTACAATTTATTAATTAGATGATATAATATGATAACACTTATTGAATATTTAATCTTTATATATTTTATATATATACATTATTACAATTTATTAATTAGGTCCTAAATATATTTTTAGTAAGCCAAAAATTTATAGAACTTATTTTTGGATCACCTTTTATTTTAAAATTATATATGTTTGAATTTAACTTACTTAATATCAACCAACTGATAAACGAGTTTATTTTCGCTTACTAAATAAGTTCGAAACCATATAAATATATATCCAATATACCTTACACACACACACACACACACATATATATATATATATATATATATATATATATATATATATATATATATATATATATATATATATATATATATATTTATATATATAGGTTTATTCTATCATATATTATTTTATTTACAATATTAATTAATTCATATAATATTTTAATTTATAGTAATTAATATATATAGATATATAAGTATCTATTTACATGTAGTTGTTCGTGGATCCTCGGGATGGTCAAAGGTTAATTGAACACACGAACATAATTTTCAAAGTTTTTGAGAATTCAACATTACAGACTTTGCTTATCGTGTCGAAAACATATAAAGATTAAGTTTAAATTTGGTCGAAAATTCCCGAGTCGTCACAGTACCTACCCGTTAAAGAAATTTCGTCCCGAAATTTGAGTGAGATCGTCATGGCTAACAATAATAATGTTTTCATGACGAATATTAATTGATAAATAGAGTTTTATCATTATTGAGTAATACAGATAAAACAATTCGATTATTCGAAGCGTATGAGTGAAGTTATCACAAAAAAGTGAATTGAAGAAATAAAATTTCGTCTTAACTTTTGACGTTGTCTTGGTTAAATTCCGGAATTTAAGGGATTTAAAAGAAAATCTTGGAAGTCTATAAGATTTTATTTTTCAGTAATTAAGGAAATTAGGATACTCTTCTGTTAAATACGATAATCTGTCTCGATTACCCTGTCGGATATTTCACTATAAATCCAATCTCTTCATTCCTTTATATTTTGGAGTTCCACCCTTTTGTTTTTCTCTTCCCGACTTTAAGTCAAGCGAATAATGATTCAGAATTCGTAGGTATGAAGTTTCAAATGAACATAATTAATGTTCTAAGAGATAAATTGTAATAGCACGATTTTGATTGGTTAAATTACCCGAATTCAGGATAAAAGATAGAATTATCTGAAAGATATGTTCTCGATATGTTTGCAGATTAGATAGAATGTAAGAGTCGTGTAACATGGTACATGATGACGGTATGGTCTGTGAATCATCACATTTCATTTAGAAACTCAACACGACTTACTGTAATATAATCACGTTGATCAAGTGTCATTATATTATACTAACTCATGCATCAGTTCCCAACATTACTTCAATAACATTCATTTTTTTAAGCTCGAAAGTTTGCAGAATATAGAAACTTACAGTTTCTATATGATGTAACACTGATAGCAAGAAGAGATTAATGATTTCAGATAAGAATAGTTATGAAAATATCTTCAGAAATATGGAGGATATTTATAATGAAAGATACGATGATATCTTGGAATTTCTGAATCAAATTGTGATGAAGAAATTCATTCACAATGATTTAGAGCGATTAAGGAGCAACGTATTCATTAAAGATTTCATCAGAAACATAATCATCAGGATTCTTTTATGTACAAGTTTAGTCCTTGTTCAGAGTCTCTTTCATGATTTTCTCAATTCATTTTTCAGTATCAAAATCTTTGAGCTTTTCTAACACTCCATTCTTTATCATCAAACTTTTGACTGTTAAGGCAGTCTTCAGTTTTTACTGTTTCATCAGCTTTTTTAAAACTCAGTAAACTGATTCATAAGCTAAAGCGCTTTTCAGAAATTCAGAATTGAAATTCGTAAATACAGGAGATAGAAGTTATATATATAAATTGTTGTCGTAGAATTGCTGAGAATTTCGAGATTATCGATTGATGCCTTCCGGTACTTGGTATGGTAATTATCGTTACAAGATACCGATGAGTTCATGATAAGACTTCAATAGATAAATATATTGATTTGTCGTAGAGATTTGAGCCAAAGAGCAACGAGGTTGCTAGTATGTCTGCTGGTAATCAGATGGAATATAAAAGGTTCCCCGGTAACAATAAAAGAGCACACATATATATCAAAATTATAATAAGGCTGTTTCGAATGAAAAGTCGAGGTTGACTTGCTGGAGCTGTGACAAAATTGGCTAATTTGGAAAGAGATTGAAAAGTTATTTTCGGTAATAATAATGCTAAAGGGATTAGCACAGCTACATGTTAAACGTTTTCTCGGTCTCCGAGGGTTTTCAGGTGCATATCGATATGCATAAATCTTTCCTTCCGTAGATAAAGTGCGGTTGGTTCATTCTCTCGATTGAGGTGTTTTTTTAAGAATCATGAAAGGTTTGAACGCAGATTGAAATCGTCAAGATATTAATGAGGTTTAAGATGAAATCAAGTGGCAGACTTGAAGAATTGTTTAGTTTCATATGTTATAGTCAATATTTTAATTCATTTTAATTGTCCACTGTTGGTAGTCCTCAGTTTATTAGTCCACAGTTAGCTAGGAACAGTTAGCTAGAATTTTGTTAGCGTGGATTCTTAACAAAATTTCTCATAGTTATTTTGTTTGTTTCTAACAAATTTTATTCCGTCAAATGTTTTCTTCATTATGCCACTTGTTGGATTCTGATAGGTCAAAATCCAAATATGAAATTTGAATGGAAATGGTTTATTCTGTGGTGAATGGATTCATTTATTTCTGTGGATGTAAGTAAGATAGTAAATGACTATTGAATCAGATTCGAGAATGTACAGTGTAACTTATTAATGTGAAATCTTAAATATTCCTCGGGTATTACCTACCCGTTAAAATATTTTCATCATTAACAGTTTGTACGAAAGAATTTTTAATTACAATCTTTATGAAAATATATATACATATATATATATTTCCTTCAGATGTAATCATGGATTTATTGAGTTAATATGATATTAAACTCATATGATTTTCGATTTGAGCTAGAATAAGTAATCTCTAAAACTATTAGGATCCACATATTCTTCGCAGAATATTAATGAAGTTATGGATCAATACTTCATTGTTCATTACTGTTGGTACTCCTTGGTATCTATGGTGCGTATGATGATGATGTTCGTGGGACAGATTATGAAATTGAGGCTTGGGATGCGGATGTTGTTGTTGGTGATGGTGGTACTGTTGATGTTGCTGAAGCTGGTACATTTTACACCATATTTTTCAAGGCTACACTTAGGTGTGAAGCTTGTTGATTTATTACTCCGGGATGATTGTCGGTAGGAACGAGCGGATGTATAAGGTTTTGAATTCGAGATAGTATATAATCATGGTGAGGTATTCGGGAAATGAGGATGGAAATGGTGTTTCGAATTGGTTCGCCGGTAAGTGCTTCCGGTTCATCGCCAAGAGGTGAATTCGGTTGACGGAAAGGATTGCCTTCTTCACGTCTCCATTGATTAAATCGACTACGATCCATCAGATGAATTGGGGATGGCTGATTGATTGATTCATTCTGGTGACACTGCTTTCGGAGTTAGAGTGGGACTCCATATCGGAATCCGAGGAATTTGAACTAGTTGTGAGTTTCATTGCGTACGATTGAGTAAAGGATTTTTCGATATGAAATGATTTTCGACTATCGAATGGTATTCGAATTACATAGAATATCTATATATATAAAACAAAAGATTTCGTAGATTACGGAGGAATTTACAAAATATATCAGGCAAAGTTTATAGTGACAGATATACTAAGATATGGATTAGCAGATACGCTAAGATATGAATTTTGTCTATACACTTTTCATGCAATCAATGAAGTAAGATGTGTCTAGACTAAGAATGATAAGCAGATAATTCTCGACAAGAAATGATAAGCAAAACTTTTGACATACAGACCAGGTTCAAGTCCAGACTCATTAATATAACCTAACAACTACTAGGTCGAAGTCCAGACTTCACTAATGCATCCAAACTACCTGTTAGACACACTAATGTCGACCTGGTTCACTATGACCACCGCTCTGATACCAACTGAAAGGACCCGTCCTAATCCATCCGGACGAAGTCCATATCGATTATAAACGATTCACAACAGTTGATTACATCGCGAGGTACTTGACCTCTATATGATACATTTTACAAACATTGCATTCGTTTTTGAAAAGACAACCTTTCATTACATTGAAAGTTAACGACATGCATACCATTTCATAATATATCTAACTATAATTAACTTAATAATAATCTTGATGAACTCGACGACTCGAATGCAACGTCTTTTGAAATATGTCATGAATGACTCCAAGTAATATCCTTAAAATGAGCAAATGCACAGCGAAAGATTTCTTTCATACCTGAGAATAAACATGCTTTCAAGTGTCAACTAAAAGGTTGGTGAGTTCATTAGTTTAACATAAATAATCATTTCATAAATTTAATAGATCACAAGATTTCATATTTCCATTTCTCATAAACATACGTCCCATGCATAGAGACAAAAATATCATTCATATGGATTGAACACCTGGTAACCGACATTCACAATATGCATAAAAGAATATCCCCATCATTCCGGGATCCTCCTTCGGACATGATATAAATTTCGAAGTACTAAAGCATCCGGTACTTTGGATGGGGCTTGTTGGGCCCGATAGATCTATTTTTAGGATTCGCGTCAATTAGGGTGTCTGTTCCCTAATTCTTAGATTACCAGACTTAATACGGGGCATATTCAGTTTAATAATCCAACCATAGAATGTAGTTTTCAGTACTTGTGTCTATTTCTGAAAGCATTTATAAAAGCAGTGCATGTATTCTCAGTCCCAAAAATATATATTGCAAAAGCATTTAAAAAGGGAGCAAATGAAACTCACACATATAAATATTGTAAAACAATTAATAAAGCATTTGCATGTATTCTCAGCCCAAAAACGTAAAGAGTAAAAAAGGGCAAATGAAACTCACACATATAAATATTCTAAAACCGTTAATAAAGCATTTGCATGTATTCTCAGCCCAAAAACGTAAAGAGTAAAAAAGGGCAAATGAAACTCACCTAATGTATTTTGTAGTAAAAATACATATGACAATATTGAACAATGCAGGGTTGGCCTCGGATTCACGAACCTATATCAGTTATATAAATTAAGTATGTAATATTCACACAAATTTATTTATTAATATTAATATACTTGTTATCTTGATAATTTATATGTTATTGTAATAACTAGATTAATTATAACTATTTTATATTTTTATAGATAATAACATTTTATTTAAAAATTAGTATGTAATATTAATATTAATTTAGTTATGATATATGAAATGAATATGTATCTTTTTATATAGGTAATATTTATTTGTAATAATAATAATAATAATGATAATAATAATAATGATAATAATGATAATAATAATAAGATAATAATAATAATAAAAATAAATAAATAATAAATAACTACCTCAAATAAGTAGTCCTTAAAAATATGCCCAAGTCCGGATTTGAACCCGCTACGTCCCACTAACCCGTAAATATCCTTAACCATTCCTCTATTTCCGATTTTCTTGTACATTTATGAATCGAATATATATTTGACTTGTCTTATTCGGTTTCAAATTTCTTCATCTTCTTCAATCAATTCAATATCACTTATCATCATTCATTCATCTTCTATAACTATGATTATCATAAACTAACATCATCATTATTATCAATCTTAGCTACCATCATTATCCTTTCGTATTGTCATAATCAAAACCAACGATTATCATAATCATCGGGCTTTGTTATTAATACAACCTTCGGTCATCATCAAACTTCTCTCATCATCTTTATCATCCTTTTAACTCGCCATATTATCATCACCAAATATAATTCGTCGTGATCACCATGTTCAACGTAATATTGTTATCGTTTTTCATAATCATCATCACATACACCGTCACTGTTATACTCAGCCCAACAACATGTCTTACTTGAATTCAAGGTTCTCGGCCCAACAAGGGATACTCAGCCCAAATAATTAAATAAAAATGGCAGCCCAAACTAGAAGCCGTTATCTATGTTGTTGGGTTTAAGATGCTTTTTGACAAATGCTTAAAGCTAGATTAACAAAGTTGCTTTTCACCTCTGTACGTTATCATTTAATATTATGCTTTCATCACTCATCTTAGAACATCGATTGTGTAATAAAAAAATATAGAAGTTGTGGCCATGTTATCCAAACACTCGGTCCAATATGCAATTCTTATTGCAAGTTTAAGTAAAATATAAATGGCCCACTGGTGACCCGATCCAACGTCATTAATCTGGCTCGATATGTATTTATAATAGGGGAGTTGTTTCAATGATTTGTTGAAATTGGAATCCAAAGTGCATGTTACTTTTTCATAATAACAATCATAACAGACGATTCCCTGATATTATTAATATTACTCGGTATAATTAAATAATTAGTAAGTGGGATCATATATACCCCTTGCTTGATTCCTTGCTAGTCGATCCAAAAGCCAAAAGAAAAAGGATGGTTCCCTCCTGCTTCCCACTAACTTCCACCTATCTTTTCTACTCTTGTTCCCTGTTTCTTTTCTTAAATATCCAACAGTAGCAGCAGGTTTTAATGGTAAAGTCATGGTGGTTGTGTTGATTGATCGAAGACAGAAACAGAAAGATTATGATTAGTAGCTGTTGCCATATAACATAATGATGGTGGTGGTTTGGTTGTGTTTGTAGTTTTGATGGTGTTTGTGGATCCAAGAAGACTAACAAGAAGATGGTTGTGTGGCGATGGTTTGATCATAGTTCACGAAGAAATATTTAATTTTCTTGGTTTGTTGTGGTTCTTCAATGGAAGTACAAGTATAATATCACTTATAGCCGTTAATTTAGCACGCGTGTGGCACAATAGGAATAGGGTGGCAATAACTATAAGATGTTATAGGGCTTGTTTGTGATAGTTTACGGACTGGACAACAAATCAAGATAGCAGTTGCAGTAATGGTGATTCCATGATTTTACAGTGGTGTTCATAGGAAAGTTTAGGGTGGCGAAGATGATTGGTTGTGGTGATGTGAACCGCATACAGGAAGAAGAAAGAAGGAAACAAAATTCCTGATACAGGTGTGGTGGTTTTTGTGTTGAGTTTCATTATATAAATTTTGATAAAAGAGTATTGAATATGTTATGATTTTACACATATACATTGATGGGTTTGTGTTGTGGTTGAACCGAATCATTCGGTGATCGGCTTGGGATACTTAACTCGTTCGAAGAGTGATGAATGGTTTACCAATCAATGATAGAGTGCTCAATTGTTTTATATTGAGTGGTCTTGATAAGAAGAATCAATCCAAATACGTTCAAACAAAAATAGAAAAGAATGAGATTGAGATAGGCAACAACTTCGTACGATTATGATTTTGATATCTAACAACAATTGTCTGTATTGTAATTGAATTCGCTGCCCTTGACTATATTAGAGATAGGAGACAAAGTATGATAGTGATTCACAACTGACTCCATCTATTTAATTCGTTTGCCAGATTATGAATAAATATTTAAAATAGTAATTCTATTTATAATAATAATTAATAATATTAATATTAATAAATATTAATATTAATAATAATGTTAATATTTAGTAATAACAATACTAATACTAATTATACTAGTAGTCATATTCTAATGTTTGTTATAAAAATAACAATAATTTTTATTAATCATTTTAATACAAATGATAATAATAATACTAATATTAATATTAATATTAATATTAATATTAATAATAATAAAAAATGTAATAATAATGTAACATTTACAATTGAACTTGTAATTTCATTTAATGTATAATTATTACAATTTTTTAATTAGATGATATAATAAGATAACACTTATTGAATATTTAATCTTTATATATTTTAGATATATAAATTATTACAATTTATTAATTAGGTCCTAAATATATTTTTAGTAAGCCAAAAATTTATAGAACTTATTTTCGGATCACCTTTTATTTTAAAATTATATATGTTTGAATTTAACTTACTTAATATCAACCAACTGATAAACAAGTTTATTTTCGCTTACTAAATAAGTTCAAAACCATATAAATATATATCCAATATACCTTATATATATATATATATATATATATATATATATATATATATATATATATATATATATATATATAGGTTTATTCTATCATATATTATTTTATTTACAATATTAATTAATTCATATAATATTTTAATTTATAGTAATTAATATATATAGATATATATGTATCTATTTACATGTAGTTGTTCGTGGATCCTCGGGATGGTCAAAGGTTAATTGAACACACGAACATAATTTTCAAAGTTTTTGAGAATTCAACATTACAGACTTTGCTTATCGTGTCGAAAACATATAAAGATTAAGTTTAAATTTGGTCGAAAATTTCCGGGGCGTCACACCTGGTTACATCTAGTCATTCCTAACTTATCTGATAGCAATAAAGTTTGAGTAAAGTTGTACAACGTCTTGCTAAAGATTATAACCCGAACTTTCTATAATTAGAAATTTACTATAAATGGAAACTTTCCATAAATAGTGACCTTTCGAGAATGGAAATTCTTTTAGAAAACCAACACTATTATTATAGTCATTATAAACTTTTGTCTGATAGGCAATATCTGACCAACCATTCTATCTCTAGGTTGAGGTTCTCGTTTACGCACTTCCGTTCAATTCTTCCATTTGTGGAATAACTCTCTTTGCTACTAAGGTGAACTTCATAGCCCCATTTTACATATTTATTGATTTTTAAAAATCTTGGGTTGAAAAACATGCTTGTATTTAATTGATTTACACTTTAGACACAAGTACTAAACTTTTTGATATGCAACTTCATGACACCGTTGTTAACTTGTATTGATTGTATATTTACATGCAAATCCCCGCCATAATATTGTTAATTGGTGGAATTAAAATGTTGCAAGCTTAATTATTGTGAGTAGGCCTATTGAGAGTGACATCTCTACCCATTGATCGATCGTCAAAGGGGTACATAATAATGATTACCGACACGTGTACAGTGTCAGGGGTTAATGTTTAGCTCGATATTTTAACTCATGGCAAATTGATTATTTCGATGTTTTGAACTAAATCTTGTGGTCTAAAACTTTATTTATTATTAAACCTATGATGTTCACTCAACCATTGTGTTGATATTTTTAAGCATGTTTGTCTCATGTGATGATTAGCTGCTTGATGATTTCTTAAGCTATATGTTGCATTGTAGTCCACATATTCATAGTTTATCATTTGATTAAAGATTTGTTATTTACATTTGGATTTCATTATGTAAAATATTATCACGTTTCCACTGTAATTCAAATATTGTTTTTATAAAACGTCTCATTTAGAGTCGTTCTCGCTTATATACTTGTGTTGTGATATTGTAATGTCATATTTACCCCCGGCCCTATTTGGGGGTGTGACAGAAGACATTATGTAAAGATAAAGGATAGAAGTGCCAGTAGATTAAATGAGTTCCGAATGTACAAAAGTGACAACTTTAGAATCTAGACCGCTCCTAATGCAATCTTCGACGTTCACCTCCGATACTAAATTTTCCGCTCGGAGAAGAAAGCCTTGAAAGTATGACTAATTGTAGTGAGAGAGAGAGTGAAAAGTGAAGTGTGTGTTCAAATGGCATGACAAATGGTCTTTAAATAGGTAACTTCTGGGCCTGACAGGTCGTGGGCTGTGCCCTGGTAGGCCGTGGGGTATGGCTGTGGAAACTGGTGACCCGTGTGTCTTAGTCGTGGTCTTGAGACTCTGGCAGGTCATGTGGCTTGGTGGCAGGCCGTGGGACATAGGCATGGGCCAAGGCCGTGGGCTAGCCTGGTCAGCTCAGTTTCAAGGATCGTAATTCTGATTTTCGAGGTCGTAACTTGGTCTTCACCGTTTCCGCTTTAGATTCTTTGTTTCAAGTCCAATTTCTTTGATTCTTCTTGCATTGTCTTTGTAATCACTTAATCTATAATACAAAATGAATAAACACATAAATTGGCAATAAGATTTACATCTTTATTGATATAGGACTTAATATCAGGGATAAAAACGTAATTTTTTGACCGATATCTGTAACTCCGGACAATATACGTTTCTAGGAGCCCAATTTGGAGCACCATACCAACAGTATCATCAACCTTAGGCATGTCATTACTTAAGACTATTAAGTACTACTTGCCTAATAACTTAATGCTATCTAGTTTAAAATTACCGCTTTTAATAAAATGTATGTGTGTGAAGATTATGGAATAAAACAAGAAGTTTTTAACTGCACTTAAATTACCAAGTGCGGAGTTATAAATTCCATACACCTTTAAAGTTAAATTAGTAATAAAATACATTAACGACAATGTTCCTCTAAAGTGTGGGATGGGGAAATAGAATTGCCTAAAAAAACCTTTTTATCCAAAAACTTATGTTTTCCAGAAAATTATTTTCATAAATATTTTAAAAAGTTTTGCAACTTATCGAAAAATAGAGAGAGATTTTTTTATTTATCAAATATCTACAAAAACATTATAATAAACATTATAATAATAAGGATTTATCTAAGATCTTAAGAGAAGTATTCACATGACCCTTACTAAATAAAGTTAGGTATTCCAAAGACTAAAAGCATAAATAACATGTTTCACCTTAAAAAGAGTGTGCCGATACTGTATCTTAAATTGAAACTTGTTCAGTGTATACATATCGGTATTGGAAATAGGTATAATACGTGGTATAGGAGAAAATAAGTGACCTAGGACATCGATTAGGATTCACCACTAATAAAACTATCATACTAACCTTTTTCCAACACTTAGCAAGGCGTTGATGACTGATATGGTAAAACCACACCTAATCTTATTGTAATATAGTTACGAATTCGTCCACAGGGAGCAAAGTTTAGGATTTGAAAACTAATAATTATTTTGAAGATTAATATTATAATATGGAGGTTTGATTAAACTAATAAAGAAAAGTAAATAAAACAAATAACCAGATGGACGAAGCAGTGTTCACTCAGATGATTCACTAGTGACGTGGATTGTTCTTTCAATTAAAACTAATTAAATGTCTGATAAGTTATAATTCAATTATTCAAACTTGACTAACTCACATTAATCTCATTTAAACAATCAAATCATACATGATTAAACTATTGTGATTCAATCTAGGTTAAACTCACATAAAACCTTAATTACACCGATCACTCGGAGCAACTACACGACTGTGCTATCAAATTACCAATTAATCACCATTCACACTCACATGTAAATGTCTAGATTTCCTAAGAGTTGAAGCATAATCCGTTTATCACTAATAAACTCACGTAAACTAGGTAACAATATGTAATTAAAGTCAAGTAACTGATTCACACAATAATGGGTCTTTAGGTTGAACACGATAATTATTAATCAATGAGATTCGGCAATTAAGATTTGATCCGAATTAAAATTACTTAATATCCTAACTACAAAGATCACTCAATGTAATTACACAATTATGATGCCAAAAACCATTCAATTACCGATTAAATCCTTAATACAATCACTTGAAATTAAAGCCCTAATCGTTTAGATCACTTAATGTGCTGAAGTACATGTTATCTAACATCAATCATCTCACAATCACTAACTGATAACATATATAATTAAATTAAAGTAAAAGGCATACATAACAATGGGCCTTTGACCAAACTTAATAAAACCAAATCATTCAAACATTAAATCCATAAAAATAAGAACAATCCAACAATCAAAAGTTATTACATCTGAATTAACACAATAGAGATTTAGCTACTCATGTTCAAATGATCAACACAAACAATCAAAAATAAATTATTAATCATTGTAATTAAAAAGAAAATAAAATAAATAGTACCGATCGTTTAGATGTCGAACAAAATTCCAAACATAAATAAAACTCCAAGACTTGTCAATCTCCAAAAGAATCATCTGACTTCTTTTGTTCGTAGCCTCCCCGACCAAAAGATAAAAAACTTAATAAAACCTAATGTAATATATGTATCCCAATCCCAAAAACGTGAGGGAGTATATATATCCCTTTTTCAATTGGTCTCCTCAATATCAATTTTAAAATAATAATATTTGGTCCCTAATTTTTTTCCTTTAGTCGGCTGAACAAATAGGGCTAAATAAATACTGCATAGGCCCACGTTGAAATTGCACAACTTCACATTCTCGCTTTCGCGAAATCTTGTACCAATAATCTCGCTTTAGCGAAACGTCCAAATCTAGCTTCTCGCGTTCGTGTCATCTATCCTCGGTTCTCGAAAATAGCTCGGCACAATTCTCGCTATAGCGAAATCATTGCAACTAAATTCTCACTATAGCGAAATCATTGCAACTCAATTCTCGCTACATGATAAGTAAACGAACCAGCACCTCAACTTTTATTTATTTGCAAATTTTCACTTTAGACCTTATATGTTCTTGTATCTTTGCGCTCCACATCCTAAGTATATTTCAGTTTAACCTTGCACTTTCTTGTAACTTTGCATCACAAGTCTTTGTCAAAAATTCTAACCAAAAATTCTAACTTTTATACTCTAAAACTAGTATGAATAATCAAAATAATTTTAACTTCAACCTCGAGCCATAAGGTTTAATCTTTAACAATAATAACAAAAATAACCTCCAAAACAACCCGAAACGAATGAAGACTAACCCGATAGTGCGTAGTAAAATATGTATAAATCGAGCACTATCAAATTTCCCCACACTTAAACCTTGCTTGTCCTCAAGCTAATCTATCTTTAAATAATATCAACTAGTGCAAAGATAAACATACCTGAAGAAGTCTTCAATAATTATTGAATCAAGACATACCGATATCATCTTCAAAAGCATTAAATCCATATCGTGTAGTCTTCTGTCAAAATTAGTACAAGGCTCAAATCTTCAATCAAATGCCATCAACATTCAACACCAATTCAAGCTAAGTCTACCCAAAATAATTATTCCCCGGTCAACATCAACTCCCTTTTCCAAAAGGTCGTCAAAACATCAATCAACAAGCACAAACTTTTCAAATTCAAAGTTTGACCCCCTTAACATTGAACAATTATGTAGGATTCACGGGATAGCCATCGACTCAACAAAATACCAATCAAAATTATCCTCAACATCGTTAACAATATACTCAATTTCACCAAAATAAATTCAAGGTGTCAATCAATATGTATCATGAATTATAGTCACCTTAAAAATCATAAAGTATAACCAAAATGAGCAAAACGTCAAGCATCATAAAAATTACCATTCACCAAGGATTCAGTTATGCAACAAGTGTATGCTTCTAAAAATATGCTCCTCTAATCAACCCGTGTTGGCTATCCCTCTTTCACCTCCATGCCAACAAAACACCAATGATTCATCAATTCCAAATATAATCATCAATTCCAAAAATTGGGTTAAGTTAGGTGCGCCAAAGCGTAGGGGACTGGTTACCCCTATCTTTATGGTCAATCCGGGCATAGGATGACCGGCACTCATCAAGCTTTTTATCACAACTCTATGGTATCTCTCATAGTAGGGCGAAAGCATTGACGGAGGTTCGTAGAATTAGGGCCCCACATGGCTAATTAAGAGGTCCGTCAATTCAATAATTTGGCTCAAAAACTGTGTGCATACAAGTCTTCCCGGTTATGGGCAGCCGCACGGGTAGTTGCTAAACCGGTATATCACCGAAGTGAACTACCTTGGGTGTAAATTTTTTGGAGGGTCTAGTGCACGAAACCTGAAAGACTCTACTTTCAAGCAATGGTCTTTTGAAACAGCATAACTTGTAAGACTTTACTTACAAATTTCAGAAGTCATTACTTACTAAGAACAACATGGGAGGACTCGATTCTCCCAGAAGTGTTTAAACACTTGTTTGATTTTACCACGGATTTTGTCCATGGTGTGTGTTGTCTAACAACACTAGCACGAAACCATTGCTATTCATCAAGAAGACAACACAGGTTGAAGCTCAAGGATCCTCTTCCAACAGTACGATACATCGGTGTAAAACATCGTGAAATGATGAATTAACCAATGTCAGTATGAAATGATATGGATTAGGATGTCTCTCACACCAAGTAAGACGAACATTCAGAAGACTCAACTTCCTTTATGGATGGACTTGAATCATCCTACAGTATGGGTTTTTTAGAACCCTGGAAGACTTTGTTTCCTTATTAATGATACGCATATCCACATGACCATGCGGATTACTTATCTAAAGCCCCGAACCGCACAATAAATGTCATATAAACGTATGGCATGGGTATAGTCTCACTCTATGCGCCTATACCATCTGATGTGAGTTTCATATACTTGAATAAGGGTCTAGTATATTCTAGAAGAATGTACAGTATAATCAATTCGGATTCTTTTCCTTAAATAGTGAAAGTTAGTTGGGAAGAGATCGCATTTAATTAGGGAAAGGATTCTATCGAAACCCTAATTCGTGAGTCTATAAATACATAGCTCATAAATCCTAAAAACATATTATTCGTTTACTCATACGTATCAACAGCATACATATCTTCATCGTACGAACAAAGCTTCATACGATCTTAAAGACTTTCAGGTATGTCTTGAACTATAAAACCTTCATGTCTTTGGGCCACTCAACCTCGTATGCTTGGTTGTTGGTGGACTCTCAAATTGGCTACCCTGTTGAAATTGAAACGATACTAGTGTGGGTTATCCACGACTAAGTGTCGGAGGTCCGAATGTTGTTTGTCCTTAAACCCTATAATGCACTCAAGCGTAGGTTCACCTTGACCTCGTGAAAATATGCTTGATCATTTAACACCATCCGTGGGACCGGTTACATGAACAAACAAGAGGGAAATTCATATTGAATATAATTCATTTCTGTATTTTCCATAAAATGTTTTTAGTTTATATTAATCGATCACTCTCAGGTTATTCACCTAATTAAGATCAATGGCGGGCAACAAAGTTTCAAAGCCGACTTTTCCGGCATTTGCAGGTCAACGAACACCTGCACAAACATCAAAGCAGGCATCTACAAGGTATCAAAACCCCCTTCAACAGAGGCTATCCTAATGGGGCCGACAAGCGTCGAGATGGATAAAACGGTTCCTCCGACTATGGTGGAGGCAGAAAGTGAGTGTCTGCAGAATGTGGGGGAAGACACGCCCCCAGGAGTAGAAACTAGTTACGTACGTTTCAAAGAAATAGAAACGGGACGCATGAAGTCTCTAGAAAAATAAGTTTCGGATCTCCAGCTAACACTAGCTACATACGCTCTAAAGAAACAGATGTTGGGTACGAATCTCCACCAGGTAATGTCAAGCTAATGGCAAAAACTACATATGTAGGAACAATCCCAATTATAACAACGGTAGAACCAGAAACTCAAACTTTGAGGGTTACTCCGGAAAGTGCGCAAGAAAAAATTAGAAGATTGGGTTTGAGAAACCTGGACGGTTCGTACATTACAGTAGCGCCGCTACAAGCAAAAATGACTTATCACTACAAGAAAATTGTTATCTTAGGACCCCGCTGAAAAAGCGTCCTAAGAAACCATAATTTAGGATGGGGCAATTTTGGTGGTCCCATTAGAGATATGCAAAAGTAGTGGTGTCCTAAAACATGTTACGCTTATAAAGTGGGGTCCTAAAAAAGTTACAGAATATGACACATGATTTTTGGGTCATATTATTATATACGCCTATAATCTTGGTCCTATAAAGGTGTTTAATATGACACATTGAGGTCCTATTATTCTATATTTATAAAGGACACTTAGAAGGTGAGTCACACTCTGATATGATTGTATAAACTGGTGTAATAAAATCTATATAATAGGACACATAAATTTTTGGTCATATTATCATAGGACGCATGAGTAATTTATTTGATACACATGTTCATAATAATAAGACGCTCGAGTATTTTAGGTCCTAATTTGTGACAACCCGAAAATTTCCGACCAAATTTAAACTTAAATCTTTATATATTCCCGACACGATAAGCAAAGTTTGTAAGTTGAATCTCAAGAATTTTAAACTGTGTTCATACACTCATTTAACCTCGACTAAATTCCAATGATTCACGAACCATTATATGAACGTACATGATTATATATGTATATGTGTATATATTATAACTTGAAAACATTAACAAAGTATTAGACGTATAATAATTTATATAAACGTATTTGTTTCAAAATATATTCTAATAGTTATCAATGGAATTAAAAGATGATGTCAAATGATTGAATTATTAGATACATTGAATTATAATTACGAGTCTCTGTTAAGAGGTCCACTATGATTTGAGAAATCTATTCTTTTTAACGGTATTCGGAATAATTAGTAAAGTGATTTATTAGAAGGAACAAAAGTGTCAATTAACGGGAACTAGACAAGGGTTAGTGGAGATTCCCGTTTGATTTTCAATTTATGCTTTACAATAATTGTCTCATGACTTCTGATAAGATAAACTATTAAACTTGTATATTAATTAGCGTGGAAGTAAAATTTTGGAATATAGATAACTTAGAAGATGGATATCGACAAGTTAAGTAAATTAACGTTTTACATTAAAATGATTTTATATGTTTATCTAACCTTTAGACGTTATATCACGTTGCACCAACAAACGTTAAAAACTTGAAATCTATTAAAAGTATATTTAATCTTACTTTTCTAAAACATTTTTTACGATATAACAGCTTCTTCTATTTTAACCTTTTAATAAAATGATTATTGTATATATTTAGTTTTAGAAAAACAAAGTTATCATATTTCATTTAAATATATAAAAACATTTCAATTTAAAAAGAAATTTATTAATTAGGACGTTTTATAAGATAATTTGTATATGACTTTTAAAGAATTTAAATAAAGTTTATATTATAAATTACAAGTAGATAAAGCATTTGAAAAATGTAAATGTGATTGATATAATATTTTTTCTACTATCTAAACGATTCCAAAATAAACTTTAAAAATATAATTAGTTTTAAAAAACTAAATATTGTATTATTACATATTTCAATATGAACAAATATATATTTTAAATAAGGATATATATATATATATATATATATATATATATATATATATATATATATATATATATATATATATTATACAAGTGACAAAATATAATATTTTAACAGATGATTTAAAATGTTACATTTTGATAAACTACGAGACTCTGATTTATAAAAGCAAATGACCACGACGCTCAATTTTATAGGTTACATTTATTATAAGGTAAATTTTTGATGAGTAAAGTCAAATTATTAATAAGTGTACATGTCGTGTAACGTAAAAGGCTAGTTTTATAAACGTACGAAAGTGCGCTCGAAAAACCGAAAGTGGTACATGAGTCGAGTGACAACGTTCGTGTCATTTGTGTTAACATTATTTTTTTACCATGAACGTAAATATAATATAATATATAATTAATTATAAAGATTAAATATTAATATATATATATTTATATTAAATAAAGAGTGTCGGCAATCTAATTTGTGTTTGTGAGCTGGATGGTTAACTCATACGATCGCATGAGTTCACCACACAAACATCATGCGATCGCATGAGGGGTAGGTGGTGAAAACTTCTTTATATTTCAAACGATTTTGATTTCGGATGAATCAGTTTTCAGGTTTTCCTTCAATCACTCCGTAAAAGTTAATATATTTTATTAATAATATAATTATTATTAATATTAATCTTATTAATATTGATATTATTATTTTTGAGTAGCGTTATTATTAGTATTATTATTATTATTATTACATAAAATACTACGACGAGGTTCTGCTCGCGTGATTTCAAAATGTATTTTTTCGAGTGGGATAGGGCTAAAGAAATTATGGGTTATAGCTATGGAGGTTATGGGTAAAGTTCATGGGTATGCTCATGAGGCCAACTTAGTGTTTATCATCTCCGTTGCGTCTACGTACCATTCCTGCAAAATATTGAATCTCAATATTGATACGTGAGCACTCATAACTTAATTTTTATATATTAATAGTGTATCCCTGACTAGTGCTCGAGTATATAGGATTATGCATGCTTGTAATTTTGATATTGCCGTTAGATAGGTTATGTTGAATCTTGAATTAGTTACATATGCGGTTGAGATAAGGTATAAGATATGCATGTCGTTGGAAAGCTAGCGAAAAATTAAGAACTTTTCCTTTAGATATCGAATGGTTTCGATGAACGAATTTGAAGTTATAGTCAATCGAATTTTTTTATTATTATTAAAAATGATTATTATTATCGTCGTTATTATCGTTGTTCTAGTTTTATCTTATTATTATTATTATTATTATTATTATTATTATTATTATTATTATTATTATTATTATTATTATTATTATTATCTTTATCAATAAGAGGATTTATCATTAAAAATTGTTATTTTTATTATTATTACTATCGTTATTATGGTTAAAGTTATAATTAGTATTATTATTATTATCTTATTATTATTATTATTATTATTATTATTATTATTATTATTATTATTATTATTATTATTATTATTATTATTATTATTATTATTATTATTATTATTATTATTATTATTATTATTTTTATTATTATCATTATTATTATTATCATTATTAATATACATATCATTATATAAAAATGGTTATTGTTATTGTTATTATTATTATTATATTATCATTAAAATAATTATTAGTATTATCGTTAATAATGTCATAGTAATTATCATTATTAGTATTATTGTAATTAAAACTAATATTAGTAACACCTAATTATTTTGATTACTATTATTATCATTATTATGAACACGATATAAAAGACGATTAAAAACTATTAAACGAAACGATTAGGAAATAATGAGTAAGAGTATCATGATGAAATTAAAATATTATAAGATATTGATTTAGATAAAATTATCGTTCTTATTATTTTTTTATTACTATTATTATTAAAAGTATCGTTAGTATTAAAACTATCATTTTAATAGAAATGTCATTGTTACTATAAAATATCATTATTATTATCATTTTAAAGAGAATTATTATTTTAAAAATAATATTAAAAAGTATCGTAAATATTAAAGTTATCATAATTAGAATTATCGTTTTATCATAATGTCATCTTAGTAATTAGAAATATTGATATTATTATAATAATAATTATTATTACAAAATAATACAACTTTTACTTACATTTATTATAGATATTATTTTATCAAATAAATATGTGATACAAACATATTTTACTACGTGTAATAAATTACTTTAATAATACTTATCATATTATCTTTATGATATTAAATGAACTCTATAAATTTTATTACTTAATATATATATAAAAGTATATTTTATTATATAAATTTTAATATAAAATTTTATTTATTAATAAATGAATTATATTATTTACTCTATTAAATCTTTTAAAAATATTTAAAAATATAAAACGACAATATTTAAGCTATATAATAATCTTGTATAAATTTTGGGAATCATTTTGAGTCAAATTGACTTTTGTTGACTTTTGCATATTAGTCTCGAGCATTAGGATTGTGGTACACTATGACTTGACCTAATTTGATTAGACAAATATTGACCAACATATACATATACATAATTAATATAGGTTCGTGAATCCGAGGCCAACCTTGCACTTGTTCAATGACGTTATATGTATTTTTACTACGAAATACAATAGGTGAGTTTCATTTGCCTTTTTACCCTTTATAATTTTGGGCTGATAATACATGCGCAATTTTTATAAATGTTTTAAGAAATAGACACAAGTAATTAAAACTACATTATATGGGTGAATGATCGAAGCCGAATATGCCCCTTTTGCTTGGTAACCTAAGAATTAGTAAACCGATCTACTAATTGACGCGAATCCTAAAGATAGATCTATTGGGCCTAATGAACCCCATCCAAAGTACCGGATGTAGTGACCCGAACTTTTCCATGTTTATATATATTAATTGAGATTGATATTTACATGATTAAATGTTTCCAACATGTTAAGCAATCAAACTTGTTAAGACTTGATTAATTGAAATATGTTTCATATAGACAATTGACCACCCAAGTTGACCGGCGATTCACGAACGTTAAAACTTGTAAAAATGACATGACGATATATATATGGATATACATATGGTTAACATGAGATTATGATAAGTAAGTATCTGCATAAGTATATTAACAATGAGTTATATACATATAAACAAGACTACTAACTTAAGGATTTCGAAACAAGACATATATGTAACGATTATCGTTGTAACGACATTTAAATGTATATATATCATATTAAGATATATTAATATATTAATATATCATAATATCATGATAATATAATAATTTAACATCTTATTAGATATAATAAACAATGGGTTAACAACATTAATTGAGATCGTTAACTTAAAGGTTTCAAAACAACACTTACATGTAACGACTAACGATGACTTAACGACTCAGTTAAAATGTATATACATGTAGTGTATTTAGATGAATTAAAATACTTTTGGAAGACTTCAAGACATATATCAAAACACTCATACTTAACAAAAATGGTTACAGTTACTTTCCCATTCTTTTCTTTCATCAAGAATTCTAGTCGTATTCTTACCCGTATTATACACAGCTTCAAAACGTACTTACTATGGGTATATACCAATAGGAACTAGCATGGGATTGCACTCTTGATTATGTCATGTATGACTAATCAATTTTAACTTCTACCATGAGCTAGTCAACTAACTAGAACTCCTTTTAACCCCACTCACCACTCACCAATTACCACTCATCATTCACTCCATTTCACTTCCAATTCTCTTTCTAATTCTCTCTCAACACACACACACACACACACACACACACTATTATGGACGTATTTTTCCAGTATTTAATCATCATCTTCATCAAAAATCACTTCAAGAATCAAGCTATAATCATCATAGGAAGAACACTTCAAGAACACTTCAAAAATCCCTTCAAGTTTACTAATTTACTTCCAAGCTTTCTAATCCATTCCAAGTAATCATCTAAGATCAAGAAACCTTTGTTATATACAGTAGGTTATCTTTCTCATTCAAGGTAATATTCATATTCAAACTTTGATTCAATTTCTATAACTATAAACTATCTTAATTCGAGTAAAAATCTTACTTGAACTTGTTTTTGTGTCATGATCCTACTTCAAGAACTTTCAAGCCATCCAAGATCCTTTGAAGCTAGATCATTTCTTGTTACTTCCAGTAGGTTTACCTACTAAACTTGAGGTAGTAATGATGTTCATAACATCATTCGATTCATATATATAAAACTATCTTATTCGAAGGTTTAAACTCGTAATCACTAGAACATAGTTTAGTTAATTCTAAACTTGTTCGCAAACAAAAGTTAATCCTTCTAAATTGACTTTTAAAATTAACTAAACACATGTTCTATATCTATATGATATGCTAACTTAATGATTTAAAACCTGGAAACACGAAAAACACCGTAAAACCGGATTTACGCCGTCGTAGTAACACCGCGGGCTGTTTTGGGTTAGTTAATTAAAAACTATGATAAACTTTGATTTAAAAGTTGTTATTCTGAGAAAATGATTTTTATTATGAACATTAAACTATATCAAAAAATTATGGTTAAACTCAAAGTGGAAGTATGTTTTCTAAAATGGTCATCTAGACGTCGTTCTTTCGACTGAAATGACTACCTTTACAAAAACGACTTGTAACTTATTTTTCTGACTATAAACCTATACTTTTTATGTTTAGATTCATAAAATAGAGTTCAATATGAAACCATAGCAATTTGATTCACTCAAAACGGATTTAAAATGAAGAAGTTATGGGTAAAACAAGATTGGATAATTTTTCTCATTTTAGCTACGTGAAAATTGGTAACAAATCTATTCCAACCATAATTTAATCAACTTGTATTGTATATTATGTAATCTTGAGATACCATAGACACGTATACAATGTTTCGACCTATCATGTCGACACATCTATATATATTTCGGAACAACCATAGACACTCTATATGTGAATGTTGGAGTTAGCTATACAGGGTTGAGGTTGATTCCAAAATATGTATAGTTTGAGTTGTGATCAATACTGAGATACGTATACACTGGGTCGTGGATTGATTCAAGATAATATTTATCGATTTATTTCTGTACATCTAATTGTGGACAACTAGTTGTAGGTTACTAACGAGGACAACTGACTTAATAAACTTAAAACATCAAAATATATTAAAAGTGTTGTAAATATATTTTGAACATACTTTGATATATATGTATATATTGTTATAGGTTCGTGAATCAACCAGTGGCCAAGTCTTACTTCCCGACGAAGTAAAAATCTGTGAAAGTGAGTTATAGTCCCACTTTTAAAATCTAATATTTTTGGGATGAGAATACATGCAGGTTTTATAAATGATTTACAAAATAGACACAAGTACGTGAAACTACATTCTATGGTTGAATTATCGAAATCGAATATGCCCCTTTTTATTAAGTCTGGTAATCTAAGAATTAGGGAACAGACACCCTAATTGACGCGAATCCTAAAGATAGATCTATTGGGCCTAACAAACCCCATCCAAAGTATCGGATGCTTTAGTACTTCGAAATTTATATCATATCCGAAGGGTGTCCCGGAATGATGGGGATATTCTTATATATGCATCTTGTTAATGTCGGTTACCAGGTGTTCACCATATGAATGATTTTTATCTCTATGTATGGGATGTGTATTGAAATATGAAATCTTGTGGTCTATTATTATGATTTGATATATATAGGTTAAACCTATAACTCACCAACATTTTTGTTGACGTTTTAAGCATGTTTATTCTCAGGTGATTATTAAGAGCTTCCGCTGTCGCATACTTAAATAAGGACGAGATTTGGAGTCCATGCTTGTATGATATTGTGTAAAAACTGCATTCAAGAAACTTATTTTGTTGTAACATATTTGTATTGTAAACCATTATGTAATGGTCGTGTGTAAACAGGATATTTTAGATTATCATTATTTGATAATCTACGTAAAGCTTTTTAAAACCTTTATCTATGAAATAAAGGTTATGGTTTGTTTTAAAAATGAATGCAGTCTTTGAAAAATGTCTCATATAGAGGTCAAAACCTCGCACCGAAATCAATTAATATGGAACGTTTTTAATCAATAAGAATGGGACATTTCAGTTGGTATCCGAGCGTTGGTCTTAGAGAACCAGAATTTTGCATTAGTGTGTCTTATCGAGTTTGTTAGGATGCATTAGTGAGTCTGGACTTCGACCGTGTTTACTTGAAAAATGATTGCTTAACAAATTTTGTTGGAAACTATATATTTTTAACATGTGAATATTATGTGATATATTAATCTCTTAACGCGTTTGATATTATGTGATAGATGTCTACCTCTAGAACAAGTCCCATTGAATCACCTAATAATAATGAAGAGTCAAATGTAAATTGGAATGATTCGTGGACTGATTCACAAGTTCCCGAAGAGGAACCGGAAGAAGAGTCGGAACCGGAAGAAGAATCGGAACCGGAAGAAGAATCGGAACCGGATGAAGAAGTAGAACCGGTGGGGGAAATAATAAAACGGTTAAGTAAAAGAAAATCCTCAACCAACCGACCAAGGTTAATTATGGTCAATGGTGTTTCCGCCAAGGAAGCAAAATATTGGGAGGATTACAAATTCTCCGATGAATCGGATTCCGACGAGAATTCCGATGATGTTATAGAAATTACCCCAACTGAATTTAAAAAGGCAAAAGAAAATAATAAGGGAAAGGGCATAAAAATAGAGAAATCTAATTCCAATCCCGATGAACTTTATATGTATCGTCAACCCCCGAAGTCCTTAAGTTGTAACAATGACCCGGGAACCTCTAAACCACCAGGTTTTTCTAAACCGTTGTGGAAAACGACAGTTAGTATTAGGGGAACATCATATATCCCTAGAAACTTGGCAAAACGAACCAAAACCGAAGAAGAAGAAACGAGCGAGTCGGAATAAGATAGTTGTATTCGTGTGGTGTAATATATGTAATATAGTGTGCTTATGCTTTATGATATATGTAAAAATTGCTTGTATTAATAAGTATTTTTTTATGAATCTAACTCTTGTCTATTTTACAGTTTAAAAACACAAAATGGATAGACAACCCAATATTTTAAGAGACCTACCCGGAGACATGATTGATGAAATCTTGTCTAGAGTCGGTCAGAATTCCTCGGCACAGCTATTTAAGGCGAGATCAGTTTGTAAGACATTCGAAGAACGTTCCAAGAATGTCTTGGTTTATAAGAGACTTTCGTTTGAAAGATGGGGGATATCACATTGGGAAACCCATAAGTTACGATGTGTTTACTTTGACGCATATATGGCGGGGAACCCAAATGCTATTTTACGCAACGGGTTAAGAAATTATTTTGACTCAATATATCCGAATATTGGACTTCGTGATTTAGAAAAAGCGGCTAACATGCAACATAAAGAAGCATGTTATGCTTACGGATTAGTAATGTTCGCTTCTCACCAAAGTGAGAACAAGAACATCGGGCTACAACTATTAAACAAAACGTTTCCACAAGTGACGGAGTCGGTAATTGGAGTAAGAAATGAGGTTTTTAGATTGTTACGGGACTGTTGGACATTACGTAACCCTCGTCCCTTTGACGACGTTACAACACGCTGTCTTATCAACGGCCATAACGGTTATGTTCCACAAGACCAAGGATGGGAAGTAATCCTAGTAAAACCAGAATGCATGACTTGTTTCTGGACGTATGAATTACGTGTCTTTATTGCCTTTGCTGAACGACTTGTGTACTAGCTAGAATTATCTTCACAACTATCTTGTATCAAAGTTATTGTGTGCTATATTTCATGCTTTATGTAAAATAAGCGGTATTGTAAGTTTGTAAAATATTGTATAAAAGTTTGAACGCGAAATATTATTATAATCAGTTTTTCATATAGAATTGTAGTAGTTGAATTGTATATTAGCTACTAAGTATGAACTTAACGGGTAGGTACTACCCGAATTTAAACTTATAAAACGCTAATATGAAGAAAAAGCTTTTATAAATGAGTTCATATTATGCTACGAAATACTATTAACTACTCTTAATATTCTGTATGATTAACTTGTTCCATTTGACTATTTTGAAGGAAATGGCACCGACTACTCGACACACCGTGAATATGAATGAAGAGGAATTTCGTACTTTTCTAGCTTCAAACATAGCCGCAGTACAGGCTGCGCTACATACCAACAATAACCTTGGATCTAGCAGTACAGGAAATCGTGTAGGATGCACCTACAAAGAATTCACTGCCTGCAAACCTTTGGAATTTGATGGAACCGAAGGACCGATCGGATTGAAACGGTGGACCGAGAAGGTCGAATCGGTGTTTGCCATAAGTAAGTGTACTGAAGAGGACAAAGTAAAGTACGCTACGCATACCTTCACAGGTTCTGCGTTAACATGGTGGAATACCTATCTAGAGCAAGTGGGACAAGACGATGCGTACGCACTACCGTGGTCAGCATTCAAGCACTTGATGAACGAGAAGTACCATCCCAGAACCGAGGTCAATAAGCTCAAGACAGAACTTAGAGGGTTACGAACCCAAGGATTTGATATTACCACGTACGAAAGACGATTCACAGAATTGTGCCTATTGTGTCCGGGCGCATTCGAAGTTGAGGAAGAGAAGATCGACGCGTTTGTGAAAGGATTACCGGAAAGAATCCAAGAAGATATAAGTTCACACGAGCCCGCCTCCATACAACAGGCATGTAGAATGGCTCACAAACTAGTGAACCAGATTGAAGAAAGAATTAAAGAACAGACTGCTGAAGAGGCCAATGTGAAGCAAGTCAAAAGAAAGTGGGAGGAAAACGGTGATAAGAATCACCAATACAACAACAACAGCAATTACAACAATAATCGCAACAATTATCCCAACAATCGCAACATCAATCGCAACTACAACAAACGGCCCAACAACAACAACAACAACAACAACAGCAACTACAATAATCATCCCAACAATAATAATAACCGCAACAACAACAACAATCAGAAGCAGGTATGCCAAAGGTGTGAAAAGTATCACTCGGGGTTCTGCACCAAATTTTGCAACAAGTGTAAAAGAAATGGTCATAGCGCGGCGAAGTGTGAGGTCTACGGACCAGGGGTTAATAGAACGAAAGGAACAAATGGTGTCGGAACGAGTAATGGCGGAGCAAGTAGTGTCGGAGCAAGTTATGCCAATGTAGTTTGTTATAAATGTGGAAAACCGGGCCACATTATTAGAAATTGCCCGAACCAGGAGAACACGAATGGACAAGGCCGCGGAAGAGTTTTCAATATTAATGCGGCAGAGGCACAGGAAGACCCGGAGCTTGTTACGGGTACGTTTCTTATTGACAATAAATCTTCTTACGTTTTATTTGATTCGGGTGCGGATAGAAGCTATATGAGTAGAGATTTTTGTGCTAAATTAAGTTGTCCATTGACGCCTTTGGATAGTAAATTTTTACTCGAATTAGCAAATGGTAAATTAATTTCAGCAGATAATATATGTCGGAATCGAGAAATTAAACTGGTTAGCGAAACATTTAAGATTGACTTGATACCAGTAGAGTTAGGGAGTTTTAATGTGATAATCGGTATGGACTGGTTGAAAGAAGTGAAAGCAGAGATCGTTTGTTACAAAAATGCAATTCGCATTATACGAGAAAAAGAAAAACCCTTAATGGTGTACGGAGAAAAGGGTAACACGAAGCTACATATTATTAGTAATTTGAAGGCACAAAAACTAATAAGAAAAGGTTGCTATGCTGTTCTAGCACACGTCGAGAAAGTACAAACTGAAGAAAAGAGCATCAATGATGTTCCCGTCACAAAAGAATTTCCTGATGTATTTCCGAAAGAATTACCGGGATTACCCCCACATCGATCTGTTGAATTTCAAATAGATCTTGTACCAGGAGCTGCACCAATAGCTCGTGCTCCTTACAGACTCGCACCCAGCGAGATGAAAGAACTGCAAAGCCAATTACAAGAACTTTTAGAGCGTGGTTTCATTCAACCAAGCACATCACTGTGGGGAGCTCCTGTTTTGTTTGTCAAGAAGAAAGATGGTACATTCAGGTTGTGTATCGACTACCGAGAGTTGAACAAACTTACCATCAAGAACCTCTACCCACTACCGAGAATCGACGACTTATTTGATCAACTACAAGGCTCGTCTGTTTATTCAAAGATTGACTTACGTTCCGGGTATCATCAAATGCGGGTGAAAGAAGATGATATTCCAAAGACTGCTTTCAGAACATGTTACGGTCATTACGAGTTTATGGTCATGTCGTTTGGTTTAACTAATGCACCAGCTGTGTTCATGGACCTTATGAACCGAGTGTGTGGACCATACCTTGACAAGTTTGTCATTGTTTTCATTGATGACATACTTATTTACTCAAAGAATGACGAAGAACACGGTGAACATTTGAGAAAGGTGTTAGAAGTATTGAGGAAGGAAGAATTGTACGCTAAGTTTTCAAAGTGTGCATTTTGGTTGGAAGAAGTTCAATTCCTCGGTCACATAGTGAACAAAGAAGGTATTAAGGTGGATCCGGCAAAGATAGAAACTGTTAAAAAGTGGGAAACCCCGAAAACTCCGAAACACATATGCCAGTTTTTAGGACTAGCTGGTTACTACAGAAGTTTCATCCAAGATTTTTCCAGAACAGCAAAACCCTTGACTGCATTAACGCATAAAGGGAAGAAATTTGAATGGAATGATGAACAAGAGAAAGCGTTTCAGTTATTGAAGAAAAAGCTAACTACGGCACCTATATTGTCATTGCCTGAAGGGAATGATGATTTTGTGATTTATTGTGACGCATCAAAGCAAGGTCTCGGTTGTGTATTAATGCAACGAACGAAGGTGATTGCTTATGCGTCTAGACAATTGAAGATTCACAAACAAAATTATACGACGCATGATTTGGAATTAGGCGCGGTTGTTTTTGCATTAAAGACTTGGAGGCACTACTTATATGGGGTCAAAAGTATTATATATACCGACCACAAAAGTCTTCAACACATATTTAATCAGAAACAACTGAATATGAGGCAGCGTAGGTGGATTGAATTGTTGAATGATTACGACTTTGAGATTCGTTACCACCCGGGGAAGGCAAATGTGGTAGCCGATGCCTTGAGCAGGAAGGACAGAGAACCCATTCGAGTAAAATCTATGAATATAATGATTCATAATAACCTTACTACTCAAATAAAGGAGGCGCAACAAGGAGTTTTAAAAGAGGGAAATTTAAAGGATGAAATACCCAAAGGATCGGAGAAGCATCTTAATATTCGGGAAGACGGAACCCGGTATAGGGCTGAAAGGATTTGGGTACCAAAATTTGGAGATATGAGAGAAATGGTACTTAGAGAAGCTCATAAAACCAGATACTCAATACATCCTGGAACGGGGAAGATGTACAAGGATCTCAAGAAACATTTTTGGTGGCCGGGTATGAAAGCCGATGTTGCTAAATACGTAGGAGAATGTTTGACGTGTTCTAAGGTCAAAGCTGAGCATCAGAAACCATCAGGTCTACTTCAACAACCCGAAATCCCGGAATGGAAATGGGAAAACATTACCATGGATTTCATCACTAAATTGCCAAGGACTGCAAGTGGTTTTGATACTATTTGGGTAATAGTTGATCGTCTCACCAAATCAGCACATTTCCTGCCAATAAGAGAAGATGACAAGATGGAGAAGTTAGCACGACTGTATTTGAAGGAAGTCGTCTCCAGACATGGAATACCAATCTCTATTATCTCTGATAGGGATGGCAGATTTATTTCAAGATTCTGGCAGACATTACAGCAAGCATTAGGAACTCGTCTAGACATGAGTACTGCCTATCATCCACAAACTGATGGGCAGAGCGAAAGGACGATACAAACGCTTGAAGACATGCTACGAGCATGTGTTATTGATCTCGGAAACAGTTGGGATCGACATCTACCGTTAGCAGAATTTTCCTACAACAATAGCTACCATTCAAGCATTGAGATGGTGCCGTTTGAAGCACTTTATGGTAGAAAGTTTAGGTCTCTGATTTGTTGGAGTGAAGTGGGGGATAGACAGATTACGGGTCCGGAGATTATACAAGAAACTACCGAGAAGATCATCCAAATTCAACAACGGTTGAAAACCGCCCAAAGTCGACAAAAGAGCTACGCTGACATTAAAAGAAAAGATATAGAATTTGAAATTGGAGAGATGGTCATGCTTAAAGTGACACCTTGGAAAGGTGTTGTTCGATTTGGTAAACGAGGGAAATTAAATCCAAGGTATATTGGACCATTCAAGATTATTGATCGTGTCGGACCAGTAGCTTACCGACTTGAGTTACCTCAACAACTCGCGGCTGTACATAACACTTTCCACGTCTCGAATTTGAAGAAATGTTTTCCTAAAGAAGATCTCACTATTCCGTTAGATGAAATCCAAATCAACGAAAAACTTCAATTCATCGAAGAACCCGTCGAAATAATGGATCGTGAGGTTAAAAGACTTAAGCAAAACAAGATACCAATTGTTAAGGTTCGATGGAATGCTCGTAGAGGACCCGAGTTCACCTGGGAGCGTGAAGATCAGATGAAGAAGAAATACCCGCATCTATTTCCAGAAGATTCGTCAACACCTTCAACAACTTAAAATTTCGGGACGAAATTTATTTAACGGGTAGGTACTGTAGTGACCCGTACTTTTCCATGTTTATATATATTAATTGAGATTGATATTTACATGATTAAATGTTTCCAACATGTTAAGCAATCAAACTTGTTAAGACTTGATTAATTGAAATATGTTTCATATAGACAATTGACCACCCAAGTTGACCGGCGATTCACGACCGTTAAAACTTGTAAAAATGACATGACGATATATATATGGATATACATATGGTTAAAATGAGATTATGATAAGTAAGTATCTCCATAAGTATATTAACAATGAGTTATATACATATAAACAAGACTACTAACTTAAGGATTTCGAAACGAGACATATATGTAACGATTATCGTTGTAACGACATTTAAATGTATATATATCATATTAAGATATATTAATATATCATAATATCATGATAATATAATAATTTAACATCTTATTAGATATAATAAACAATGGGTTAACAACATTAATTGAGATTGTTAACTTAAAGGTTTCAAAACAACACTTACATGTAACGACTAACGATGACTTAACGACTCAGTTAAAATGTATATACATGTAGTGTATTTAGATGTATTAAAATACTTTTGGAAGACTTCAAGACATATATCAAAACACTCATACTTAACGAAAATGGTTACAGTTACTTTCCCATTCTTTTCTTTCATCAAGAATTCTAGTCGTATTCTTACCCGTATTATACACAGCTTCAAAATGTACTTACTATGGGTATATACCAATAGGAACTAGCATGGGATTCCACTCTTGATTATGTCATGTATGACTAATCAATTTTAACTTCTACCATGAGCTAGTCAACTAACTAGAACTCCTTTTAACCCCACTCACCACTCACCAATTACCACTCATCATTCACTCCATTTCACTTCCAATTCTCTTTCTAATTCTCTCTCAACACACACACACACACACACACACTATTATGGACGTATTTTTCCAGTAGGTAATCATCATCTTCATCAAAAATCACTTCAAGAATCAAGCTATAATCATCATAGGAAGAACACTTCAAGAACACTTCAAAAATCCCTTCAAGTTTACTAATTTACTTCCAAGCTTTCTAATCCATTCCAAGTAATCATCTAAGATCAAGAAACCTTTGTTATATACAGTAGGTTATCTTTCTTATTCAAGGTAATATTCATATTCAAACTTTGATTCAATTTCTATAACTATAAACTATCTTAATTCGAGTAAAAATCATACTTGAACTTGTTTTTGTGTCATGATCCTACTTCAAGAACTTTCAAGCCATCCAAGATCCTTTAAAGCTAGATCATTTTTTGTCACTTCCAGTAGGTTTACCTACTAAACTTGAGGTAGTAATGATGTTCATAACATCATTCGATTCATATATATAAAACTATCTTATTCGAAGGTTTAAACTCGTAATCACTAGAACATAGTTTAGTTAATTCTAAACTTGTTCGCAAACAAAAGTTAATCCTTCTAACTTGACTTTTAAAATTAACTAAACACATGTTCTATATCTATATGATATGCTAACTTAATGATTTAAAACCTGGAAACACGAAAAACACCGTAAAACCGGATTTACGCCGTCGTAGTAACACCGCGGGCTGTTTTGGGTTAGTTAATTAAAAACTATGATAAACTTTGATTTAAAAGTTGTTATTCTGAGAAAATGATTTTTATTATGAACATGAAACTATATCCAAAAATTATGGTTAAACTCAAAGTGGAAGTATGTTTTCTAAAATGGTCATCTAGACGTCGTTCTTTCGACTGAAATGACTACCTTTACAAAAATGACTTGTAACTTATTTTTCCGACTATAAACCTATACTTTTTATGTTTAGATTCATAAAATAGAGTTCAATATGAAACCATAGCAATTTGATTCACTCAAAACGGATTTAAAATGAAGAAGTTATGGGTAAAACAAGATTGGATAATTTTTCTCATTTTAGCTACGTGAAAATTGGTAACAAATCTATTCCAACCATAACTTAATCAACTTGTATTGTATATTATGTAACCTTGAGATACCATAGACACGTATACAATGTTTCGACCTATCATGTCGACACATCTATATATATTTCGGAACAACCATAGACACTCTATATGTGAATGTTGGAGTTAGCTATACAGGGTTGAGGTTGATTCCAAAATATGTATAGTTTGAGTTGTGATCAATACTGAGATACGTATACACTGGGTCGTGGATTGATTCAAGATAATATTTATCAATTTATTTCTGTACATCTAATTGTGGACAACTAGTTGTAGGTTACTAACGAGGACAGCTGACTTAATAAACTTAAAACATCAAAATATATTAAAAGTGTTGTAAATATATTTTGAACATACTTTGATATATATGTATATATTGTTATAGGTTCGTGAATCAACCAGTGGCCAAGTCTTACTTCCTGACGAAGTAAAAATCTGTGAAAGTGAGTTATAGTCCCACTTTTAAAATCTAATATTTTTGGGATGAGAATACATGCAGGTTTTATAAATGATTTACAAAATAGACACAAGTACGTGAAACTACATTCTATGGTTGAATTATCGAAATCGAATATGCCCCTTTTTATTAAGTCTGGTAATCTAAGAATTAGGGAACAGACACCCTAATTGACGCGAATCCTAAAGATAGATCTATTGGGCCTAACAAACCCCATCCAAAGTACCGGATGCTTTAGTACTTCGAAATTTATATCATATCCGAAGGGTGTCCCGGAATGATGGGGATATTCTTATATATGCATCTTGTTAATGTCGGTTACCAGGTGTTCACCATATGAATGATTTTTATCTCTATGTATGGGATGTGTATTGAAATATGAAATCTTGTGGTCTATTATTATGATTTGATATATATAGGTTAAACCTATAACTCACCAACATTTTTGTTGACGTTTTAAGCATGTTTATTCTCAGGTGATTATTAAGAGCTTCCGCTGTCGCATACTTAAATAAGGACGAGATTTGGAGTCCATGCTTGTATGATATTGTGTAAAAACTGCATTCAAGAAACTTATTTTGTTGTAACATATTTGTATTGTAAACCATTATGTAATGGTCGTGTGTAAACAGGATATTTTAGATTATCATTATTTGATAATCTACGTAAAGCTTTTTAAAACCTTTATCTATGAAATAAAGGTTATGGTTTGTTTTAAAAATGAATGCAGTCTTTGAAAAACGTCTCATATAGAGGTCAAAACCTCGCACCGAAATCAATTAATATGGAACGTTTTTAATCAATAAGAACGGGACATTTCACCGGATGCTTTAGTACTTCGATGATGTTTTTATCATGTCCGAAGAATTTCCCGAAATGATAGGGGATATTCTTATATGCATCTTGTTAATGTCGGTTACCTGGTGTTCACCATATAAATGATTTTTGTCTCTATGCATGGGACGTATATTTATGAGAACTGGAAATGAAATTCTTGTGGTCTATTAAAATGATAAAAATGAATGATTGTGATAAACTAATGAACTCACCAACCTTTTAGTTGACACTTTAAAGCATGTTTAATCTCAGGATTGAAAGAAATCTTCCGCTGTGCGTTTACTCATTTTCAAGATATTACTTGGAGTCTTTCATAGCATATTTCGAGAACGTTGCATTCGAGTAATTGAGTTCATCAAAGATTATTATTAAGTAAATTTATAGTTGGACAGTGGATATTATGAAATGGTATGCATGCCTGTCAACTTTCAATGTAAAGAAAGTTTGTCTTTTAAAAACAAATGCAATGTTTGAAAATGTATCATATAGAGGTCAAATACCTCGCGATGTAATCAACTATTGTGATTCATTTATAATGTATATGAACGGGTCCTTTCAGTTGGTATCAGAGCGGTGGTCTTAGCGAACCAGGTCTGCATTAGTGTGTCTAAATGATAAGTTGTTAGGGTGCATTAGTGAGTCTGGACCTCGACCGTGTCTGCATGTCAAAAGTTTTGCTTATCATTTCTAGTTGGAAATCATCTGCTTATCATCCTTAGTAAATTACCTGCTTATCATTTTTAGTCTAGACACGTCTTGCTACATTAATTACATGAGTAGTGTATAGACAAAATTCATATCTTAGCGTATCTGCTAAATCATATCTTATCGCATCTGTTACTTTAAACTTTGCCTGATATATTCCGTAAATTCCTCCGTAATTTATGAAATCTTTTCCTCTATGTATATAGATATTCTATGTAATTAGAATACCATCTGATAGCCGAAAGATCATTTCATATCAAAAAATTCTTTATTAAATCGTACGAAATGGAATTCGCCATTAGTTCAAGTTCTTCGGATTCTGAAATAGAATCCCACTCGAGCTCTGAAAGCAGCGTGACTGGAATGGATTAACCAATCAGTCATCATCTATTCTGGATGAATTGGGGATGGGTTCGTAGCCTCCTCAATCAGTGGAGACAAGAAGAAGGCGATCCTTTCCATCCACCACATTTCCCTCTTGACGAAGAACCTGAAGCACTTACCGGCGAACCTGTCTGAAACACCATTTTCTCTCTCATTTCTAGAGTATCTCGTCACGATTATATACTACATCAAATTATAGATTTTATTTATCCACTCATCCGAACCGACAATCACCCCGGTGTAATAGAAGAAGTCAACGAGCTTCACGCTCGGGTAGTGGCTTTGGAGAATATGGTGCGAAGATTACAAACACCAGCAGCAGCACCAGCAGCATAACCAGTACCACCATCATCAACACCAACAGTACCTTTACCACCTCCAACCACAACCGCGTCGTAAACCTCAAACTTCACAATCTGTCCCACGAGCATCAACGTCATACGCATCATAGATACCAAGGAGTACCAACAACAATAACTGACGAAGTATTAACTCATAACTTCATTGGAGAAACATTCCGCGGCAATTATGTAATCTCTAAAGTCTTAGAGATTATCTAATCTAGCCCTAACCATAAATCAGTAAAGCGAACCAAAATGATAGAAGGAAGAGTAGAAACTATGACAAAAATGGTGTGTGATTAACAAGCTAAACTTGTTTTACCAACAGCATCAACAGTACCGTCAGCGTCACCAGCATCGTCAGTACAGTCAACATCAGAATCAACAACACCTATAACATCACAAAACACCGTCAATTCAAGAATCACTGTGGACATCATTACGAATCAATAACGCGTATATTGTATCAACAAGTTATGAAGAATTAACTCATTCCCTCTGAAGAAATTATATGTATATTATATATATATATATATATATATATATATATATATATATATATATATATATATATTGAAATAAAAATAAATCTTTCCGTGCTAAGCTATTGTGTGTGACTCTTAACTACTCGGTTAATTCATATTACAAATATGCAATAATGTACGTCCTTCGCCTACAACTTCACCATCGTTAACTACAATCCTTATCTCAATTCAACAAATTCCAATTCCTAATAAATCAAGTATATATTTGATTTTACACTTTCATCATCGATGTAACCGAAACTTTTCAGATAACATCATTCTTACTTTGCGAAGTTCACAAGAATTTAACAAAAACCAACATCACACCTCAACAAATAACGAAGTATTGATTCATAATTTCAATATTATTGAAGAAATACTTATATAATCTCTAAAGCCTTCAAGGGATTATTCAATTCTGATTCCAACCGTAAATCGAATGAGTTTAATTTACTATTAACTCATTGAAATCTATGTTACATCTGAAGAGAATATATACATATATATTTTCATAAAGACTGTAATAAAATTCTTTTATACAAAATATTAATTGTAAAATTTTTTTTAACGGGTAGGTAATACCCGAGAGATATATATATATATATATATATATATATATATATATATATATATATATTCACAATTAATATGTTACATTCTTCAAATCAGATTAAGTAAATTATCAACTATACTTCCTACTTTCACAATAATATATATTCCTTGATAGAAATCAAAACACCCATACTCATTCAAACCCAATTACATATTCTGATCTTGAAACCTCATAATTCAATTCGAGATATAACCGGTACCATCACTTTTAGACTCCTACATCTTTCAAAGATATACTTTGACTTCAAAACTGTGTTAGAATATCAAATGTATATTAACGATTACAATATGTGTTCAAACCCTTCGAAAATTTCTAAAGACACTTCAAATAATGAGCAATCGAGATGATGATTCAACCACATATTACCCACAGTTATGTACTTAAAAAGCTCTCGAAAATAAAGTCATAAATCAACACATATCTGTGTCAGATCCTTTGGCATTTATTAGCAAAAATAACTTTGCAATTATTTTTCAAGGTAGCAAAATCTATCAAAGCTCCAGCAAGATAACTTCGATTTTTCATTCGGAGTAGCCTTATCATAATCTTGATATATATGTTGCCCTTCACCATTGTTACCGGGGAACCTTTCATATCTCGTCACATTAGCAATAAACTTATCAGCAACCGAAATGATCTGAGATTTTTCGAAAAGTCATTATATTTATCAAAACCCCATCATTTACTCATCTGCCTCTTGTAACGAAAATTGCCATACGAATCATTGGGAATTAGAAATCAGTATTTTGAAATCTTGCAGCATGTTGACGCCAACAGTTATATATATAACGTCTATCTCCAAGGTTTACATACTTCGAATGTGATGTTTCTGAAAAACACTCTAAACCGCGAACTAGTTCTCGAAATGCTGATGAAGCAACAAAAACTGTAAACAACCTTAGCAGTAAAAAGTTTGATGATAAAGATTAGTGTATTGGCAAAGCTCAGGAAAAGAGAAGTTTTGGAACTGGAAAACGAATTGAGCAAAGTATGAAGGAGGTAGTGAACAAATCACAAAGACTGAACCTGCCTTCAAAGAATCCAAATGATTCAGTGTCTGCTTAAGTCATTAACGAATACCTTGCTCCTGACTCTAAACCCCTGCAGACAATATTCTTCATCATCCTCTGATATTAGAAATTCTAAGATATCATCGTATTTTTCATTATAAATATCCTCCATATTTCTAAAGATATTTTTGGTTAATTATTCTTATCTGAAATCATTTACCTCTTCGCGCTATCTGTATTACATCAAAAAAGAAACTATTTTAGTTTCTAAATTCTGAAACATTCGAGTTTAAAATAGGAATATTTTTTGAAGTAGTGTTGGGAGCTGAAGCATGAGTTAGTGTAATATAATGACAATTGATCAACGTGACTATATTACAGTAAGTCATGCTGAGTTTCTGAATGGAATATGATGATACACAGATCATAACATCATCATGTGCCATGTTATACGACTCTTGTATTCTATTTAACCTCTAAAATATCAAAAAAATATTTCTTGATGATTCGGCTTTTTTCGAGGTATTCTGGTAATTTGACAAGTCAAGATCGTGCCATTACAATTTCTTTCCTAGAACATTAACAATGTTCATTCCGAAATTCATATCTGCGAATTCTGGACCATTACAAGCGGTGCTTAATCGCAAGAAGAAGAAACGAAAGGACAAAATTCCGAAATAGAAATTAAGGTAAAAATCACAGCAAATAAAAAAAGAGCATTAACTGGAGATGACAATGATTATGGGAGACAGAAGTAGAGACATCGAAATATAAGAGAAGATATAAAATCCAACAACCACCCAGAAATTATAAACCGTATATATAGATGCAAATAGCAATATAAAGACACGGGAGAACTAAAAACACTATAAACTCAAGGGTATAGTAAAAGTAAATAGATTCTTCTAGCGGTAGATGAAAAAGAAGAATGACAGATATGAAGGTAAGGAGTATATCAAGAATCAGAACTGGATGGAGCATATTGACAAATACTTTAAAGTATGAGCTGAGGGATAAAGAAGAGAAGGTGTGAGTTGTAAGGAGACGAAGGGAGTGGATTTATAGTAAAATATCTGACAGAGCAATCAAAATGGATGATCGCATTTAAAGCGGATCCTAATTTCCTTAATCAAATCTTATTACTAAGATTTTCTCCAAATCTCTTGAACTTGAAAATCAATTCTATCTACGTCAAAAGATATGACGAATCTATACCTACTCATTTCACTCGTACTCTTCACAAAATCAAATGGTTTTATCCATATTATCCATATTACTAATTGATGATAAAACCCTAATCTTCAGCTTATATGCGTCATGAAAACATACTTATTGTCAGCCATGACCATCCCAATCAAATTTCGGGATGAAACCCGGAAATTTTCGACCAATTTTAAACTTAAATCTTTATATATTCCCGACACGATAAGCAAAGTTTGTAAGTTGAATCTCAAGAATTTTAAACTGTGTTCATACACTCATTTAACCTCGACCAAATTTCAATGATTCACGAACCATTATATGAACGAACATGATTATATATGTATATGTGTATATATTATAACTTGAAAACATTAACAAAGTATTAGACGTATAATACTTTATATAAACGTATTTGTTTCAAAATATATTCTAATAGTTATCAATGGAATTAACAGATGATGTAAAATGATTGAATTATTAGATACATTGAATTATAATTACGAGTCTCTGTTAAGAGGTCCACTATGATTTGAGAAATCTATTCTTTTTAACGGTATTCGGAATAATTGGTAAAGTGATTTATTAGAAGGAACAAAAGTGTCAATTAATGGGAACTAGAGAAGGGTTAGTGGAGATTCCCGTTTGATTTTCAATTTATGCTTTACAATAATTGTCTCGTGACTTTTGATAAGATAAACTATTAAACTTGTATATTAATTAGCGTAGAAGTAAAATTTTGGAATATAGATAACTTAGAAGATGGATATCGACAAGTTAAGTAAATTATAGTTTTACATTAAAATGATTTTATATGTTTATCTAACCTTTAGAAGTTATATCACGTTGCACCAACAAACGTTAAAAACTTGAAATCTATTAAAAGTATATTTAATCTTACTTTTCTAAAACATTTTTTATGATATAACAGCTTCTTCTATTTTAACCTTTTAATAAAATGATTATTGTATATATTTAGTTTTAGAAAAACAAAGTTATCATATTTGATTTAAATATATAAAAACATTTCAATTTAAAAAGAACTTTATTAATTAGGACGTTTTATAAGATAATTTGTATATGACTTTTAAAGAATTTAAATAAAGTTTATATTATAAATTACAAGTAGATAAAGCGTTTCAAAAATGTAAACGTGATTGATATAATATTTTTTCTACTATCTAAACGATTCCAAAATAAACTTTAAAAATATAATTAGTTTTGAAAAACTAAATATTGTATTATTACATATTTCAATATGAACAAATATATATTTTAAATAAGGATATATATATATATATATATATATATATATATATATTATACAAGTGACAAAATATAATATTTTAACAGATGATTTAAAATGTTACATTTTGATAAACTACGAGACTCTGATTTATAAAATAAAATGACCACGATGCTCAAATTTATAGGTTACATTTATCATAAGGTAAATTTTTGATGAGTAAAGTCAAATTATTAATAAGTGTACATGTCGCGTAACGTAAAAGGCTAGTTTTCTAAACGTACGAAAGTGCGCTCGAAAAACCGAAAGTGGTACATGAGTCAAGTGACAACGTTCGTGTCATTTGTGTAAAAATTATTTTTTTACCATGAACGTAAATATAATATAATATATAATTAATTATAAAGATTGAATATTAATATATATATATATATTTATATTAAATAAAGAGTGTCGGCAATCTAATTTGTGTTTGTGAGCTGGATGGTTAACTCATGCGATCGCATGAGTTCACCACACAAACCTCATGCGATCGAATGAGGGGAAGGTGGTGAAAACTTCTTTATATTTCAAACGATTTTGATTTCGGATGAATCAGTTTTCATGTTTTCCTTCAATCACTCCGTAAAAGTTAATATATATTATTAATAATATTATTATTATTAATATTAATCTTATTAATATTGATATTATTATTTTTGAGTAGCGTTATTATTAGTATTATTATTACATAAAATACTACGACGAGGTTCTGCTCGCGTGATTTCAAAATGTATTTTTTAGAGTGGGATAGGGCTAAGGAAATTATGGGTTATAGCTATGGAGGTTATGGGTAAAGTTCATGGGTATGCTCGTGAGGCCAACTTAGTGTTTATCATCTCCGTTGCGTCTACGTACCTTTCCTGCTATATTGAATCTCAATATTGATACGTGAGCACTCATAACTTAATTTTTATATATTAATAGTGTATCTCTGACTAGTTCTCGAGTATATAGGATTATGCATGCTTTTACTTTTGATATTGCCGTTAGATAGGTTATGTTGAATCTTGAATTAGTTACATATGCGGTTGAGATAAGGTATAAGATATGCATGTCGTTGGAAAGCTAGCGAAAAATTAAGAACTTTTCTTTTATTACTAAAAATGATTATTATTATTATCGTTATTGTCGTCGTTCTAGTTTTATCTTATAATTATTTTTATTATTATTATCTTTATCAATAAAAGGATTTATCGTTAAAAATTTTTATTTTTATTATTATTACTATCGTTATTATTGTTAAAGTTATAATTACTATTATTATTATTATCTTATTATTATTATTATTATTATTATTATTATTATTATTATTATTATTATTATTATTATTATTATTATTATTATTATTATTATCATTATTATTATTATCTATATTAATATACATATCATTATTTAAAAATGGTTATTGTTATTGTTATTATTATTATTATATTATCATTATAATAATTATTAGTATTATCGTTAATAATGTCATCGTAATTATCATTATTAGTATTATTGTAATTAAAACTAATATTAGTAACACCTAATTATTTTGATTACTATTATTATCATTATTATGAACACGATATAAAAGACGATTAAAAACTATTAAACAAAACGATAAGGTAATAATGAGTAAGAGTATCATGATGAAATTAAAATATTATAAGATATTGATTTAGATAAAATTATCATTCTTATTATTTTTATTATTACTATTATTATTAAAAGTATCGTTAGTATTAAAACTATCATTTTAACAAAAATTATCATTTTAATAGAAATGTCATTGTTACTATAAAATATCATTATAATTATCATTTTAAATATAATTATCATTTTAAAAATAATATTAAAAAGTATCGTAAATATTAAAGTTATCATAATTAGAATTATCGTTTTATCATAATGTCATCTTAGTAATTATAAATATTGATATTTTTATAATAATAATTATTATTATTACAAAATAATACAACTTTTACTTACTATTATTATAGATATTATTTTATCAAATAAATATGTGATACAAACATATTTTACTATGTGTAATAAATTACTTAAATAATACCTATCATATTATCTTTATGATATTAAATGAACTCTATAAATTTTATTACTTAATATATATAAAAGTATATTTTATTATATAAATTTTAATATAAAATTTTATTTATTAATAAATGAATTATATTATTTACTCTATTAAATCTTTTAAAAATATTTAAAAATATAAAACGATGATATTTAAGCTATATAATAATCTTGTATAAATTTTGGGAATCATTTTGAGTCAAATTGACTTTTGTTGACTTTTGCATATTAGTCTCGAGCATTAGGATTGTGGTACACTATGACTTGACCTAATTTGATTAGACAAATATTGACCAACATATACATATACATAATTAATATAGGTTCGTGAATCCGAGGCCAACCTTGCACTTGTTCAATGACGTTATATGTATTTTTACTACGAAATACAATAGGTGAGTTTCATTTGCCTTTTTACCCTTTATATTTTTGGGCTGATAATACATGCGCAATTTTTATAAATGTTTTAAGAAATAGACACAAGTAATTAAAACTACATTATATGGGTGAATGATCGAAGCCGAATATGCCCCTTTTGCTTGGTAACCTAAGAATTAGTAAACCGATCTACTCATTGACGCGAATCCTAAAGATAGATCTATTGTGCCTAATGAACCCCATCCAAAGTACCGGATGTAGTGACCCGAACTTTTCCATGTTTATATATATTAATTGAGATTGATATTTACATGATTAAATGTTTCCAACATGTTAAGCAATCAAACTTGTTAAGACTTGATTAATTGAAATATGTTTCATATAGACAATTGACCACCCAAGTTGACCGGCGATTCACGAACGTTAAAACTTGTAAAAATGACATGACGATATATATATGGATATACATATGGTTAACATGAGATTATGATAAGTAAGTATCTCCATAAATATAGATTAGAACAGATAAAAAGATACGGAGTAATGGTTTGAGGAAGTGACGGGTGAGCGAGAGGTCTCGGGTTCGAGTCTTGCAGCAGCCATTTTTATTTTGAAAGAGCTTTATGAGGTAGTTTACTCTCATTTATTATTATTATTATTATTATTATTATTATTATTATTATTATTATTATTATTATTATTATTATTATTATTATTATTATTATTATTATTATTATTATTATTATTGTATTATTATTTGTATTAAAATTATTATTATTGTTATCATTAATTCTAATACATGTAATAAATTTTTATTTATAATTACAAAAATGAGTAATATTAGTAATATTGTTAATATAAGTATTATAATTATTATTAGGTGATAATATTATTATTATTAGTATTATTATTATTAAAACGTATGAATAACATTTATTATTATTACTCTCAGTATTATTATTATTGTTATTATTAAAAGTATTATGATTATGACAATAAAAGTTTTTAAAGATATTATTATTATTATTAAGATTATAAGAATATATACAAAATTATGGATTTAAAAACTATGGATAAAATTATGAATTAAGTGAATTAATAATTATTAATATTATTATCATCAATATTATTACCAACACTACCATTAATAATAATTGGTATTATCATTATTATCATCATTTTTATTATTACTAGTATCATTATTAATTATATAAAACTATATGTAATACATATAACATAACCAAGAATTAATATCTTGATATACAAAAAGAATATATGAGACTTATATACAGTATTAATATAAAAATGATATAATTAGTAAATTATAAATATAAACTTATTCGATTACGATTATGTGTAATAACATATATGCAAATGATATAGGTTCGTGAATTCGAGGTCAACCCTTCATTATTCAGTTGTTCAATACCATCATATGTATGATTACTACGAAATACAGTATTGTGAGTTCATTTGCTCCCTTTTACTCTTTATATTTTTGAGGCTGAGAATACATGCACTGTTTTTACAACTGCTTTATTAAATGCCTTTGAAATCTATATTTTTGGACTGAGATGCTTTTATAAATGTTTGACGAGATAGACATAAGCAAAACATTCCTCGAATGAATTATTATGCAGACAGAAGTTCTGTAGATTATTATTGAATTAGTTGGACGTTATAATTTCTACTAATTGTTGTGAATATTTTCCCTGATTATTATTGCTTGGTAACCTAAGAATTAGAAACGGGTATGTCCCTAATTCACGCTAATCCTAAAGGTAGCTACCGGGTTTAACACCCCTACCCAGAATGTTCACTAGACGGAAGGGCTAGTGGCCATGGTGTTTACTACTAGTCGAAATGTTGAGTCGAGCAAGCTTGTTGCGACTAGTATCCAGTAAAGGGGCATCTGAATACAGGTCGGTGTGCCTTTGGAATGGTGGAAGCTTTCAGGAAAGATTGGGATCCACAGTTGATTGACGGAAGACGGGAGAGTTTGGAGCAGTCTGGGATGCGTGGGCTTCTAAAGTAGGAGTGCGGTTGTCAAATTGCACCTCTAGGTCAATTTCAATTGGCTTACTAACATCTGCAAAAATAAGGAGTAGCGTTTAAAAAAAATGTTCTTAAATAGAGCATAACCGGCCCTTACCTATAATTGGCCTTTTTCCAGCCGCTTTCGAAGTTTCCACAATAGGGGACCGCAGACTTTCAATAAAGGAAGACACATCAGTTCTCTTTCTTGGCGCAGGCTAGTTGTTCTGCGCTTTGAGGTTGCAGGGGCAGCTAGATTAGTTGGAGCCTTAATGATTTCTGGTTGAACATCGGAGTTGGTATCATGCAGATCTCTCTGTCCAAAAGCAACGCTATTAAACGCCTTCAACATCATAAACTCATTCAAATCCATTTCTACAAATACAAAAGCACATAAAAATATAAGAAAAAAAGGAATTGAATACACACCCAATTTAATGCAAGTAAAAAAGGGATATACCCTTCTTATTTTTAATAATGACATGATATATATATATATATATATATATATATATATATATATATATATATATATATATATATATATATATATAGCTTATCAGAATACGTCCAGTGGGTTGAAATGCAGCCAAGAACTAATGGGATGTTGGGATAAATGCGAGACGGAAGCTGAAGATTAAGGCATGACTTGTAAAATCTATCTTCCTTAGGAAGAATCGGCAAATGTTTGTTTTTCTCCCCCTTTTTGCCAGAATACCAGACAAGAATGCTATTTTAATCTTCAGAAATACAAGTAGCTTTAACAAAGAAAAAAGATTTTTTCCACATTCCCTTCACACCCTGTTTTGGGGTAACATAAAACTTGGAGACATTGTCAAAAGAATACCAACTCCAATCACTCATCAAGCACGAAATAGGTTGGTAAAAATGGATAGAGAAGGTTTGCGACCGTTGGCACGACACCACATTTCAAAGATAGAAATACGATTGGCACCATAAGGATGCAGTTGGCTAAACCCAATTGAATAGTGGCGAAGAATCTCCATGAAGAAGGGGGTAGGAGGAATACGGGTATTACCAAGCTACATAACCTTGTCATAAACAGCAATCATATGCTCCGGCGGCTTGTTCGCCCGTTGACTGCTTACAGGGGCAATCGGTGAATATTTCTCAATTAGGGGATATTGATCGATGATCCGGTGAATCTCTGCTTTGGTAATAGAAGATTCTATATCCTTCACGTTCTTATCAGAAGACATGACGGATCGATGCAAGATTTAAAGCGTAAATAAAAAGAAAATGAAAGAAAGAAAGCACGGACCTTCAGGTAAATAAATACGAATGAAAAAGCAAACGGCTGCTGAAAAAATAGCAATGTTTGAAATAAGAGAGGAGCGTGAAAAATCTAAAAAAGGTAAAGTAACTATTTATAGTCAAAGGAAATTTGAAAATTACAAGGTTAATTTTTGAACGTACACGTGTATCAATCTACAAAAGTTGATTGATAATCGGCGTACGATAGCAACTCCAGGCAGTTGCATATGTTTTCATCATTATCCCTAGGATAAATCATGACAGTTGTCACCTCGGGTATACGAATTACAGGCGAAAGGACGATTTTCAACTATACGAATATATTGCATTAAATGCAAACGGCGGTTGGTTACACATACACGCATATAATGTCCTATGTGTATTATCAATACGTTTAAATGTATAATTCTCTTATCCGGTGTAATCATTGGGCATTATTTTGAGGTACTATTTTATTTTAAATTAGTTCGACGCTATACACTCATTGGTATTGCATATAACATCGAACTGGGGGGACTTAATGATACGCATATCCGCATGACCATGCGGATTACGTATCTTAAGCCCCGAACCGCACAATAAATGTCATATAAACGTATGGCACGGGTATAGTCACGCTATATGTGCCTATACCATCTGATGCGAGTTTCGTATACTTGCATAAGGGTCTAGTATATTCTAGAAGAATGTACTGTATAATCAATTTAGATTCTTTTCCTTAAATAGCGAAAGTTAGTTGGGAAGAGATCACATTTAATTAGGGAAAGGATTCTATCGAAACCCTAATTCGTGAGTCTATAAATACATAGCTCATAAACCCTAAAAACATATTATTCGTTTACTCATACATAACAACAACATACATATCTTCATCGTACGAACAAAGCTTCATAGGATTTTAAAGACTTTGGGCCACTCAACCTCGTATGCTAGGTTGTTGGTGGACTCTTAAATCGGCCACCCTGTCGAATCGAAACGATACCGGTGTGGGTTATCCATGACTAAGTGTCGGAGGTCTGAATGTTGTTAGTCGTTAAACCCTATAATGCACTCAAGCGTAGGTTCACCTTGACCTCGTGAAAATATGCTTGATCACTTATTACACACACACTCAAAGAAAATACAAAACACCTAATTTACCAAAATCATTAAGGTACCTGCACAATTTAACTTACAATAGTGATAACATTTGCCCAATAAAACAACTACACTTGGCTTGTGATAGAGTCAAAAATTTTGAAATTTCCCCAATTTTTCAACAATTTAGCCAAAAATAAGATCCAAGCCAAGTGTACTACATCCGCGAGAATTTATATCTCTCCCCCACACTTAAGATCATGTAATGCCTTCATTTACATGAAATCAGATAAAATAAATATAAATTCGAGAGGACAATAGAGTGAATGGGAAAAACAAAACATTATGGTACCTGCACTGATGGCCATTCCTCGATTGTCATCACATTATGGTACCTGCAATGATTATACAAAACAAAACACAAAAAGAAAAATATTTTTAGATTTTTCAAAATTTTTAGGGTTTTTAGTTTTAAAACACACGGATTATACAAGCTTTACATTGTGCAAGTTTATTAACGAGTCTCGCACTAGACTCCACCTCCTTCTCAACTGATGCCCGGATGATACGAGGTTCCATCCTTCAACCCACCGGAACCTTTAATCGAATCTCTATACCCAATTGCGTTTAATAACCAAACATCCGCCATCTTTGACTCCTTGGTCAACTCCCTAAGCTTTTTCTTTTATTTTCTAGAAAGATTTGACACCAATCTGTTCCTAACATCCTCATCTTTCTCAGACATTGAATTCCTATCCTGAGTATACAACTTCCTCATTTATTTATCAATAACACTATCATTGGGCGGTTTATCAGCAAACTTTCCCTCTACCATTCCCCCACACTTATTTGGTTTACTAGCTTTAGTTTCAACACTAGTAATTACATTCACAGAATCTACAGGTATGGGTGGTGGTTTAACACTAAACTTTGTGTGAAAGCTTAAGGTTTTACCTCCATCCCTCAAAATCAATTTACAAGTCCTCCAGTCAGTTAATGCACCTGAAGTTGCTAAAAATGGTCTACCTAAAATAATGGGTACAACCTTATCCTCTGGTATATCAACACCACAAAGTCTGCTGGAAACTCTAATTCACCAACCTTAACCACCAAATTTTTAGCAATCCCTATGTGTTTACTAATTGACTGGTTAACCAACCTAACTCCAGTATTAGTCGACTTAAGGTCATTTAAACATAAATGTGAATAAACAGACAACAGCATAAGATTGATACTCGCACCTGAATCAGTTAAACACCTAAAAATTTCAAAGTCATCAATCCTACAGGGCACTATGAACGGCCCGGGATCACCTAACTTTGGTGGCATATCACTCTTCTTCAAAATGGCAGCACATTCGCTTCAAGAAACGCGGAGGATGCCTGCTCATGCTCACCTTTCTTCGCCATTAAATCTTTTAAAAATTTCTCATAATTGGCCATACCTGCAAGAACATCAACCAAAGGTACATGCACACAATTAATATCGTTAGTATTAATAGACTTACAAATAGTGTCCTTTGGTTGCACGGATTGAATAGCTCTTAGATATGGAATTGGTGGCTTGTACACTTTCAACTTAGGTGACGGTTTCACCTCTTCTTCCACTTTAATCTCATCAACAATAAACTCAGGAGACTCGGTAGTCTCTACACTCTTAACTTCCGACTCTTGATTACCCGAACTAGAAGAACTCTCCGTCATCAAACTCATCAAGTAATTACCATATGCGGGAGTTATATCACTAACTCGAATCCAACCGTCTACACCATTATGAGTATAAGTCGAACAACCTCATCAGAACCATAACCCTCAACAGCAGAAATAGCATTAACTTGCGAATAATTAGAAACTTGAGGCTTTTTATTCTTCACATCACTTCGGTTGTTATTAGTCAAGATTGTTTGGGGTTCCCATTAGATTCAGATTGGATTGCGTATTTAAAGGGAGAGCACCCAGTGGTCTCTCCATTAGCGATTGAGCTATATGCCCCACATCCCATTCCAAATTTTGAATCGAGGCCTGCTGATTTCTCACTTGCTCTTTTGTTGATTCACTATCTTGCCTCAAAGCCGTGATGCTTTCATCTGTCTTTATAATAAAACCCCGCAATAACTCCTCTAATGAAGGACCCTTATCCACATATGACTGATTTTGATTTCGATTAACGAACCCCGGTGGTCCGTTCCTTTGATAACCCGAACTACCTCCTTGATACTAATTATTGTATTGATTACCCATGTAGTTCACCTGCTCTTCCATAGATGTCTGATTGCAATCCTTTGTGAGATGTGGTCCCTGATATAACTCACAACCAACTTTCATAGCATGCATCTCTTTTTTCATCGATTCCATTTGTCTTTTAACAGTTGCTAGTTGTGCTCTAACCGATGCGATCTCATCACTAGTTTCAATACTAGCGACATGAGAAGAGCGAGAAATATCCATCTCTTGATGCCAATCATAAGAATGCGTAGCAGTTTCTGAGATGATGTTGTAAGCTTCATCCGGAGTCTTTTTCATTAACGAGCCACCTGTAGCAATATCGATCTATTTCCTTGTCGGCACATTAACACCCTTATAAAAGATTTGGACCTTATTAAAATTGTTCAACCCGTGTTGAGGACAATTTCGAAGCATTTTACCGAACCGGGTCCAAGCATCATAGAGTGTCTCCTTGGACTTCTGAACAAAGTAATTAATGTCACTCTGTAATTTTGCAGCCTTTGAAGCTAGAAAGAAACGCTGCAAGAATTTATCTTCCATTGTAGGCCAATTATCAATATCCCCCTCGGGCAATGATTCCAACCAGTCTTTTGCGTCATTTTTCAAAGACCAAGGAAAGACCCTCAAATAAATAACAGTATCCGCAACGTCTTTGATTTTGAACAGATTGCAAATGCTTTTGAAGTTTCGAAGATGCTCGAATGCATCCTCTTTTGGTGTACCCCTAAACTGGCACTGATGAGTGATCATATTTAAAATCTGCCCTTTAACCTCAAAATCTTGATTGACTACAGGTTGGGTAATGGCATGTCCATTACCAGACCTCGTGGCTTTCATCATCGCTTCCATAGATTGACCTCTCGTTGCTTCACCCATTTTAACCTCTTCCTTAATATACTCAAAATCCGGAATATAAAAAGGTAATTTAAGAAACCGTCGGCAATTTCTTGCTCAACTTTAGCTTTGCTGCGTGTATGATACACTCTAGACGGTTCCAGAGTTATTAGTACCTAACCTACGATCACAACACAACAAAACCAAAGCGTAAAACTGAAAATAAAATAACAGAAAAGTAACTTTCGCAAAAACAAGTTTTCACGAAAGGATCGAATAATTTAAAGCTTGTAAAATCCTAAGACACACCGCTCCCCGGCAGCGGTTCAAAAAATTTGATATGGTAAAACCACACCTAATCTTATTATAATATACTTATGAATTCGTCCACAGGGATCAAAGTTTAGGATTTGAAAACTAATAATTATTCTGAAGATTAATATTATAAAATGGGGGTTTGATTAAGCTAATAAAGAAAAGTAAATAAAACAAATAACCAGTTGGACGAATCAGTGTTCACTCAGATGATTCACTAGTGACGTGGATTGTTCTTTCAATTAAAACTGATTAAATGTCTGATAAGTTATAATTCAATTATTCAAACTTGACTAACTCACATTAATCTCATTTAAACAATCAAATCATACATGATTAAACTATTGTGATTCAATCTATGTTAAACTCACATAAAACCTTAATTACACCGATCACTCGGAGCAACTACACGACTGTGCTATCAAATTACCAATTAATCACCATTCACACTCACATGTAAATGTCTAGATCTCCTAAGAGTTGAAGCATAATCCGTTTATCACTAACACACTCACGTAAACTAGGTAACAATTTATGTAATTAAAGTCAAGTAACTGATTCACACAATAATGGGTCTTTTGGTTAAACACAATAATTATTAATCAATGAGATTCAGCTATTAAGATTTGATCCGGATTAAAATCAATTAAAATCCTAACTACAAAGATCACTCAATGTAATTACACGATTATGATGCCAAAATCATTCAATTACCGATTAAATTCTTAATACAATCACTTGAAATTAAAGCACTAATCGTCTAGATCACCTAATGTGCTGAAGTACATGTTATCTAACACCAATAATCTCACAATCACTAATTTATAACATATATAATTGAATTAAAGTAAAAGGCATACATAACAATGGGTCTTTGACCAAACTTAATAAAACCAAATCATTCAAACATTAAATCCATGAAAATAAGAAAAATTCAACAATCAAAAGTTATTATATCTGAGTAAACACAATAGAGATTTAGCTACTCATGTTCAAATGATCAACATAAACAATCAAAAATAAATTATTAATCATTGTAATTAACAAGAAAATAAAATAAATAGTACCGATCGTTTAGATGTCGAAAAAAATTCCAATCATAAAATAAAACTCCAAGACTTGTCGATTTCCAAAAGAATCGTCTGACTTCTTTTGTTCATAGACTCTCCGACCAAAAGATAAACAAATTAATAAATCCTAATGTAATATATGTATCCCAATCCCGGAAACGTGAGGGAGTATATATATCCCGTTTTCAATTGGTGTAACGACTCAACCCGTTATCCAACCAAATACGCAGCAAAAGATTTTTTTTTATTTACAGTGGGGTGCACGGCGCGCAACCCCCTATGTGCGCGGCGAGCACATAGGCCTGGACAGTTCTGATCAAATTGTTTATTTTGCGCAAAAAGATCTACCACTTCCTGACACTATTTGACAAAACGGCTTTCACGACATATTACAATAAGTAAAATTAACACGTTCCAATAATAAAACGAGTTTTACGACACCGGACCCACATATGCCCAAATTACCATTAAGTACAAAAATACAAGTACAACCCAATCTACATTTAGACGAGTTAGGACTCTATAACCGAACCCGATACCAAGAGCATAATCCCGGGGACTACCAAATCCCCAATCCGCGTCCAAATATCCAATAGCTACCCCGTCGAGCCACATTGCTCCTACACATCTAGTCTAACGACTAACTAGCTTCATAACATGATACATGTAAAAAGGTAAACAATGTGAGGTTAAGCTAACGCTTAGTGAATGCAATAATTATACATATACATATATAATATACCTACTTGCAAACACTTACACAAATACCTCATACACGCTAGCAATTTATATAGCATACCATCGCAAAGTATAACGCTACAATCTTCAAGACCACAAGCTAGCACAACAATAGCATATATAACTCGAATAATATATTATGCTACACTACAACACGTAACCGTGGTTAACCAATAACACAAGGGAATGGTGCTTCGAATTTCCCACCGGTGTTCATAACAACCGTCAGTGTACGATGAAATATATCACTAACCCCTAGGCTATTCGGACAACGAAATATTCGTTCAAAAGCAATCATTAGTATACAACGAAATATATCACTAACTCTTGGTCGATTTGGACAACGAAATGTCCATCGTTAGTGTACAACAAAATGTATCACTAACCCTTGGGCAATTTGGACAACGAAATATCCATCGTTAGTGTACAACGAAATATATCACTAACTCTTGGTGGTATAGACAATGCATACCCGGCCCATCCCCCGCCCTACAAATAAATACATTATATACACACATGTATAATCATTCCACTCACCTCGATATGCCCGCACAAATCATATATGTAAACCGCCTCCAAACGCAATCGAGCAAGCTTTTACCTATAATACGCATATAGATATACACACAATCAACATACATTCTCTACAAGAGAATTCGACTCCAACACCCTTAACCGAGGGTTTATACCTACTTCCACTATCCGCCCATTTAGACACCTAAAGTGGACTTCACCAATTACCACTACGGGTGGTAATTCTGACCCATTCAACAAGTACAATTTAACCTAAATTATACTTGACGCCATTTAAACCAACCTAGGTCTTAACACTAAATTGCTACTTAGGTAGTAATCATATCAAATGCCGTTAAACACTTAACAAAAGTGCTTATCATCCAATTAATCCAAACTTAGTGTCATCACCAAATTTGACCCAATTCATTTCACCCATTTTGACATAAGTCCCGAAAACGCCCAAAATCACTAACGACTAGTGATTATATTTTCAAAACACCAATTAACACCTAAATTAAACATTTATATACTTGATTCATCAAATCTTGACCTCATATCTTAGTTTGACTCCAAATCAAGGTTAACACCCATTTTAACCAACTAACATGTTCTTATGAACGTCTAAATCACTAACACACTTACAATCTAGTGATTAACACCCAAACCAGTGACAAATGCTTCCAAATTTGTCATCTAACCCTAAACCCATAATAATTGGGTTTAATTACAATAACAATACCCATAACCCCCAAATTTCATAAGAAATGGGGTTTATAACCCTAACTAGCTCAAACCCTAACCCCAAATCAAAATCAAAGTAATTAAATCGAATCTAGGGTTTACCTCAACTCCAAAACCGAGCTAGTAACAAGAAACACCAAGGAGAACCAAAACCCGCTTTCAATTTGGGCAAAAATCACCATCTTCGACATCCATTCAAGCTTCCTCTCTCTAGAACTCACTATCTCTCTCTCTAAGATAAGATGGGAGTGTTTGTGGATGTGAAAGTGATCCAAAACTAGATCCAACCCAGCTGATATGGCCTCAAATCCGGCCTCAAGTGAAATGACCAAAAAGCCCCTCATTTAATTCAAATTGGAAAAAGACAGAAATCTGTCGCAGGCATGGTGTGCGGCGCGCACCCTTAACACTGCGCGGCGCGCACAAGGGTCTGCATAGACTGTCTGCTTTTAAATTTATACCACGCTTCACCCACCCTACGTACATCATTTTAACTCTATGTACCATAAATATTTGTGTGTTACAACTCTCCGGGCCCACATATGCCCAAATTATCCAACCAAATACGCAGCAACAGATTTTTTTTTATTTACAGTGGGGTGAGCGGCACGCAACCCCCTATGTGCGCGGCACGCACATAGGCCTGGACAGTTCTGATCAAATTGTTCATTTTGCGTAAAAAGATCTACCACTTCCCGACACTATTTGACAAAACGGCTTTCACGACATATTACAATAAGTAAAACTAACACTTTCCAATAATAAAACGAGTTTTACGACACTGGGCCCACATATGCCCAAATTACCATTAAGTGCAAAAATACAAGTTCAACCCAATCTACATTTAGACGAGTTAGGACTCTATAACCCAACCCGATACCAAGAGCATAATCCCGGGGACTACCAAATCCCCAATCCGCGTCCAAATATCCAATAGCTACCCCGTCGAGCTCCAGCGCTCCTACACATCTAGTCTAACGACTAACTAGCTTCATAACACGATACCTGTAAAAAGGTAAACAACGAGAGGGTAAGCTAACGCTTAGTGAATGCAATAATTATACATATACAAATATAATATACCTACTTGCAAACACTTACACAAATACCTCATACACGCTAGCAATTTATATAGCATACCATCGCAAAGTATAACGCTACAATCTTCAAGACCACAAGCTAGCACAACAATAGCATATATAACTCGAATAATATATTATGCTACACTACAACAGGTAATCATGGTTAACCAATAACACAAGGGAATGGTACTTCGAATTTCCCATCGGTGTTCATAACAACCGTCAGTGTACAACGAAATATATCACTAACCCCTAGGCTATTCGGACAACGAAATATCCGTTCAAAAGCAATCATTAGTGTACAACTAAATATATCACTAACTCTTGGTCGGTTTGGACAACGAAATGTCCATCGTTAGTGTACAACGAAATATATCACTAAATCTTGGGCGATTTGGACAACGAAATATCCATCGTTAGTGTACAACGAAATATATCACTAACTCTTGGTGGTATAGACAATGCATACTCGGCCCCTCCCCAGCCCTACAAATAGATACATTATATACACACATGTATAATCATTCCACTCACCTCGAGATGCCCTCACAAATCATATATGTAAACCACCTCCAAACGTAACCGAGCAAGCTTTTACCTATAATACGCATATAGATATACACACAATCAACATACATTCTCTACAAGAGAATTCGACTCCAACACCCTTAATCGAGGGTTTATACCTACTTCCACAATCCGCCTATTTAGAAACCTACAGTGGACTTCACCAATTACCACTACGGGTGGTAATTCTGACCCATTCAACAAGTACAATTTAACCTAAATTATACTTGACGCCATTTAAACCAACCTAGGTCTTAACACTAAATTGCTACTTAGGTAGTAATCATATCAAATTCCGTTAAACACTTAACAAAAGTGTTTATCATCCAATTAATCCAAACTTAGTGTCATTACTAAATTTGACCCAATTCATTTCACCTATTTTGACATAAGTCCCGAAAACGCCCAAAATCACTAACGACTAGTGATTATATTTTCAAAACACCAATTAACACCTAAATCAAACATTTATATACGTGATTCATCAAATCTTGACCTCATATCTTAACTTGACTCCAAATCAAGGTTAATACCCATTTTAACCAACTAACATGTTCTTATGAACATCTAAATCACCAACACACTTACAATCTAGTGATTAACACCCAAACCAATGACAAATGCTTCCAAATTTGTCATCTAACCCTAAACCCACAATAATTGGGTTTAATTACACTAACAATACCCATAACCCCCAAATTTCACAAGAAATGGGGTTTATAACCCTAACTAGCTCAAACCCTAACCCCAAATCAAAATCAAATTAATTAAATCGAAACTAGGGTTTACCTCAACTCCAAAACTGAGCTAGTAACAAGAAACACCAAGGAGAACCAAAACTCGTTTTCAATTTGGGCAAAAATCACCATCTGCAACATCCATTCAAGCTTCCTCTCTCTAGAACTCACTCTCTCTCTCTCTCTCTCTAAGTTAAGATGGGAGTGTTTGTGGATGTGAAAGTGATCCAAAACTAGATCCAACCCAGCTGATATGGCCTCAGATGCGGCCTAAAGTGAAATGACCAAAAAGCCCCTCATTTAATTGAAATTGGAAAAAGACAGAAATCTGTTGCAGGCATGGTGCGCGACGCGCAACCTTAACCCTGCGCGGCGCGCACAAGGGCCTGCACAGACTGTCTGCTTTTAAATTTATACCATGCTTCACCCACCCTACGTACATCATTTTAACTCTATGTACCATAAATATTTGGCTGTTACAATTGGTCTCCTCAATATCAATTTTAAAATAATAATCTTTGGTCCCGTATTTTCCTTTAGTCGGCTGAACAAATAGGGCTAAATAAATACTGCATAGGCCCACGTAATCTTGTACCAATAAATCTCGCTTTAGCAAAATGTACAAATCTAGCTTCTTGCATTCGTGTCATCTTTCATCAGTTCTCGAAAACAGCTCGGCACAATTCTCGCTATAGCGGAATCATTGCAACTAAATTCTCGCTATAGCGAAATCAGTGCAACTCAATTCTCACTACGTGATAAGTAAACGAACCAGCACCTCAACTTTTATTTATTTGCAAATTTTTACTTTAGACCTTACATGTTCTTGTATCTTTGCGCTCCACATCCTAAGTATATTTCAGTTTAACCTTGCACTTTCTTTTAACTTTGCATCACAAGTCTTTGTCACAAATTCTAATAAAAAATTCTAACTTTTATACTACAAAACTAGTATGAATAATCAAAATAATTTTAACTTCAACCTCGTGCCATAAGGTTTAATCTTTAACAATAATAACCAAAATAACCTCCAAAACAACCCGAAACGAACGAAGACTGACCCGATAATGCGTAGTAAAACATGTATAAATCGAGTTCTATCAATGACCCACCTAGCAAACATGTTGAGCTTATAACCTTTTATCCCACTAAATCTACTAATAAAATACCAAGGTAATTAAGAAGGTTTAAATGTTCTAAAGAATATCAAGGATATGATATGAAGTACATTATAAAAAAGAATTCAATTATATATATATATATATATATATATATATATATATATATATATATATATATATATATATATATATATATATATAAGACCGCAAAAAGATACAATAGTAAAAAAGTTAGTACGAAAAGACCTGAAGAAACTCGGAGAAAATCCCAAAAAACAAATAAAAAGCATTTAATAAAACCAAGTCTTCCTTACCCTTTCGCCTAACGTTATAACCCAAATAAAAGATGTCCATCGATAGTTAGTAACGTCCATATCTTTTAAATACTTAAGGTATAATCAATCTGAACAAGCCTATGACAAGAGATACAGTATGACTGGCTTCTAAGCGACATAGAATAAAATAGGCAATCTGATAAACTTGTGTGAATTGAGAGACCATGGAAGATAGGAAGCATGGTCATGTATATACCACATTAGAGAATTGAGAGTAATACCTACAGAATTATATTCGTACTTCGTATAAGTGATAACCAATTGAACAAAATTTTGAAAATATTTTGATTTTAAAATAAAGCTATCACTTAATAAACTTCTAAAAATGTAGATTTTCGCTTTAAAATGTAATACCTATCAGAATCGACTAACTGCGCATTAACTATGGTCCCATAGTTAACGGTCACGCCCTCTATATGAGACGTTTCAAAGCATCTGCATTTAATTTTATTAAAAAACAGTTGACTTTCAAAACATAAGTCAATAAAATAAAATAAGTAATACTATTGGGATCATAACCACAAGCTAATAGTATTAAGCATTTGCAAAGGTTTAAATGCGAAAGTAATAATTTTCTTTATTTAAAACATGCTAACTCCACGGCCAGATCAAAGCATCAAACACACAGCGGAAGCTATACCTCTTAAGGACCTGAGAATAAAAAATGCAAAACAATTCAACAAATAATGTTGGTGAATCTACATGTTTAAGTATGTAAACAGTATCTGAAAAACAGAGTTCAAAAAAATAATTCATTTGTATTTAACCATGAGATTTCAATAAGCACAACCCAACGTTGCAAAATGTTACATAATTCATGAGCACCTGAATACTAGCATAAAGATCTCATTTACCCTATAAAAATGTATACACTTGTTCGAGTGTACAAACAGTTCAAAATAAATGCATCACAGTTAAAGTAGGGTGAGGTTTGTCTAACCTAACGGATCTGTCCATTTAAATTGTGTTTACCCGACGGTAATAAAAGTATTCAAGCTAGGGGCTTTGTGAACAAAACTCAATATGTATAATATAATACTCGTGTCAAACATAAAAGCATTTGTAAATAGTGTGTATTCTCATCCCATAAATAGTAAGTAAAAGTGGGACTGTAGACTCACCTTTGAAAAGCTCGGAATGAAAAGTAACCAAATAACTTGTACGGTTTACTTTCGAGTAACACAACCTAAGTATATGTATATAGGTTGGTCAATATTTATGTTTTATACAATAATGGTTTCATAGAGCAAGTTTTCCTATTGCTCAACTCGACGCGTTTCAAAGTAAAGGCTACACATAGTCAACTAGTTCATGCAAGTCAACAAAAGTCAACCAAAGTCAAACCAAAAGTCAAACTTGGTCAAAGTAGTCAACTAAAGTCAACCATATCAGTAAGTCATGCAATCTTGGTCAACATGTCAATCCTAAGTCAACTAACATATTTTAGTTCACAGTTTATCAAGTACGCGTTCACATTTTATCGTTTAGCATATTATTCATGCACAAGTTGCAAACAACGCACATAATTCATAGCACATAAATTATGGTACTATGGAAAACTCCAGATCTCAAATAGACTCATAAACGTTTCCAAAAAGCATAACCAGGGTCTCATACAGTGTCCACAAGTTGGGTTTCAGAATAGGTGCAGTGATGGTTTACCAAATCAGTTTCAGACTGGAGCTAGGGACATGCAATTAATGCAAGGTCAGTGGAAATGGTTCAAGCACAAGTCAAATTATCACATATCAAAAGATGAGACATTTTTATTTAGCCAATTGATACATTTTATTCATACAAGTTAGACATTCTGTTTCAGCTCAATTCAGCAGTTACCAAAACTATAGCCTTATTGTGCATAATGTATCATGTTTCAAGGTTTGCTATAGACTAGACTTTGGTCACATATCATACAAAGATTAAATATCCAGAATATCAAGTTCTAAAACCATGAAAAAGTCAACTTATAGGGCTAAAGGTGCATACGTAGCAGATTTGGACAGAATACAGGTTATCGTTTTTGCACGCACATTATGCAAGCTATATTAATCCATACAACGCAAGGCCCAAATGAAAAGTTATCTAAAACGTATGAATTTTCCAGATATGTAGAGACTTGATTCATTATTTTATTTCAAATAGCTTTTAGCATTTATTTTAAGTTACTGAGCAAATCAGTTTCGTCATGAACGTTCGATTAAGCATAACGTGAGCATTACAACATCAAATAGCATGATATCCTAGTCTAACTTGAGTGTTTTCGAATTCTCTACACATTTATGATCAGTTTATAACTCAATTCCATGCACATTTTTCCAGAATTCGCATAAATTACAGATTCATCAACAAAACTTCATTTAATCGTAACTTACGCATACTGTAACAAAAATACGCAACTCCAACGCCTAAAATTATTAGTTTTTTTAGAGGATTTCAAATATGTAATAATATTTAACATTCAACAAAGTCAAGTTTCTGTAATTATGCAAAACAAATTCGTGACTAACCCTAATCACAACAATTCAATAAATCGATGCTAGCAATTAACAACAACGCATATAGATTTGAGCAATAGACCTATTACTCTATCAAACACTAACAAAATCAGATCTATAATAAAATCAGATCTATGTTAATTAGGGTTTAGTGAAATATACCTTAGATCACTAAATTGTTTATACCCACGCGTAGATAATGATGTGAATTGCAATCTTCATGTATAACGTTTAATCAATTGATCAAGTTTAACGGTGGTTTTGGGATGGTTGGTGGTCGACGAAAGCAGAGAGGGAGAGGGAGGCTGGATCGATTAACAATAGGGTTTAGGGGATTATGTGAGTTAGTTTGCCTATTTATATTTTCTAGTTAGGGCCTAAACCACACTAATTAACCAAATAAGCCAAAAAATTAAAATAAAAGGAGTGGGGAGGGGGTTTTCAGCCGAATGGGGCCCACTAGGGGTGCCCGGACTCTTATTGTCCTTTAACGCGTAATCGTGGTCCGTTTCAAGGGTCGTTTAAACGTACCGAAGGCCCGGAACGCTAAACCGATCGTTAAAACGCAACCTATAAGTTTAATTTATTAAAATTCCAATAAATTAAATATTACAAAGTTAATAATTATTAAAAATAAACCTGAGCGTTTTGTTACTCGAAAAGTAATTTTGCAGTTTTTCATACCGTAACATTTTTATCGTATTTCATTAATTGAAATAAGTTTATCAATTAATATTAACCCATATTAATTTAAATAACCCACCAAGGATCACGTATGCATTTAATATACCTAAACACATAAAAATTCAAGTAATCGTCGTTAAAACAACTAATAGACAGTTAACGAAAGTGATGGAAAAAGCAGGGTTGTTACATTACCCACCTGTTATTGAAAATTTCGGTGTCTTAACCTCCCATGATTTTCTGCAGTTTCGTGATGAAGTCCATTGCAATACATTCCCAGTTCCACTGGGAAATCTCTGGTTGAGTCAGTACCCCTGATGGTTTTTGTTGTTCAGCCCTGACCTTAGCGCAAGTCAAGCACTTACCGACATAGGTAGCAATATTAGCTTTCAGATTTGGCCATCAATAAAATTCCTTCAGATCTTGTTACATTTTATCTGATCCAGGATGAATTGAGTACCTTGACTTGTGTGCTTCCTCAAACACAAGTTCTCTCAATCCATCAAACTTTGGTACCCAGAATCAGTTAGCAAACTATCATGTTCCATCCTCTTTTATGTCAAATTTCTTATCCAATCCCTTGATAAATTCTACATCGACATTCTCTTGTTTCACAGCCTCCAGTTGTGCATCGCGGATCTGTGATGTAAGGTTCGTACGTACAATCATGTTAAGAGCTTTAACCCTGAGAGGTTTCTCTCTCTTCTTTTTGCTCAAAGCGTCCGCTCAGTGGCGAGTGTAGGAGTATTCCTACGGGGTGCTGTGATACCACTAGTTTTTTGAAAATTATCATAAAATTTTTTTTTCTGTAGACGACACCACTAAATATAATAATGTGACCCCATATATTTTTAGATTTTAAAATTTCATAGTTTGAACTATTAAGATATTTGAAATTAGCCCGCTTATAATTTTATAGTATGGGAAATTTATATATTTAAACAAAAATAAACTTAGCCTTATCTAATTTTCAATTGACTCTATTATGTGAGTCGAACATTAAGTGTCGATTTATTAACGACTTGACTGCCGCTTAGAGTCTAAATTTAATTTCAGGCAGGTTTTAAAATCAATGGAAATTTAATTCTACTATTTTCATGGCTTCTCATTTTAATTTTATTTTATTATTTTAAAGTTTTCCTACTTATGGACTGGAAGTACTTTTGGAAACAATCTCTTAATCCATAGAACATTGAGAGGGATGATTTTTAATACTCTTGGGGTGTTTCACTTTAGGTAGAAAAATGACTTGTGTTTATTATAGGATGAGAGAAGGATTGTCTATATCTTACCTCCTTCATACCTCACTTTTGTGAAATTGTGTTTTGTTGTTGTTATCCAATTTCCTATTTCCTTTGTATCTAGCGACCATCGATGATCATACGTGATTTCATTCCGTCATTCCTAATTTCGTGTCCTTCCCTCTTCATCCGAGTCATCCATTATTATGTAAGTATATGTACATTCATAAGGTTGCACTACTCCTTTTGTATGGATGTACATACATATATATATATATATATATATATATATATATATATATATATATATATATATATATATATATATATATATATATATATATATATATATTACTAATAAATATCAATAAAATTTCCTTTTTAAAAAAGTAACTTAGTTGAGCTTTTTTGCTAATAATGTATCATGTATACATGTTTATAATTAGTTTCTTAAATGATTGATTTTCATTTAAGTATATTTGCTTAGTTTATGTTTATAATTGTAATTTTTTAGTATTGATCTTTCATTTAAGAATATATATGTTTATAATTGCAATTTTTTAGTACTAATGTATCATGTATATATTTTAATTTTATTGGTGTATCAAGTATCTATGTTTGTAATTAGTTTTCTTAGATGATTGATCTTTTTTGGTACTAATGTAATTAATAAAATTATCTTTTTGTACTGTAAATTTTTGGTACTGATGTATCAATAAAATTGCCTTTTGGTTTTGAATTTGACAATTATTATTAACATGTTAAGATACTTCGATTTGTGAATGATTATCTACTTGCATATATTGAGAAATATGTTTTAGATTATATTAGCAATGATGCAATTATGAATGAATTTTATCATATGAAATCTCGTAGACAAAAGTAAAAACTTACTTTTAGAGTTGATTGTATTAAATATATGATATTTTTGAATAGGGGTTAATATTTGTGAAAATATCAATTCCCTTTTTGTATAAATGATATCATTTTGTATGGTGGTTGTTGTAATGACAATAGTAAAAAAAATATGAACAACCTTTTATGAGTACTATTTAATATCCCAACCCGATCCAACTTAACCCGACCCGATTTGACCCAAGGCATTCAATATTTGTGCAAGTAAGTTATCGAATAAGTTTTTTGGGACCCCATTGGATTTTCATCCTAGAATCACCAATGCGTCCGCTACAACATTCGCTTTGCCAGGATGGTATTGAAGTTCACAATCGTAATCGTTAAGTAATTTCATCCAGCGTCGTTGCCTCATGTTGAGTAGCTTCTGATCAAATATGTGTTGTAGGCTCTTATGGTCGGTAAAGATAGTAAACTTGGTTCCATACAGATAGTTTCTCCACATTTTGAGTGCAAAGACCACAGCTCCTAGTTCAAGATTGTGTGTTGTATAGTTCTGCTCGTGAATCTTTAACTGTCGCGATCCATACGCAATAACCTTGTTTCATTGCATAAGCACGCAACCCATTCCTTGTCACGAGGCATCACAATAAATAAAAAAATATTTATTTCCCTCGGGTAGAGACAATATCGGTGCAGTTGTTAGCTTCTCCTTCAACAACTGAAATACAGTTTCTTGCTTCTGACCACTCATAGTTCTTGCCTTTATGAGTCAACGATGTCAATGGTCGGGCAATCTTTGAGAATCCTTCAATGAATCTCCTATAGTAACCAGCCAGACTCAAGAATTGTCAGATCTGAGTTGGTGTCTTTGGGGTTTCCCAATTCTTAACCATTTCGATCTTCGCCGGATCAACTTGTATTCCATTGGCACCTACAACATGACCAAGAAATTGTACTTCTTGCAACCAAAATTCGCACTTTGAGAACTTTGCATACAAATGCTCTTCTCTAAGCGTCGTCAGTATCGAACGTAAATGCTACTCGTGCTCTTCTTTGTTCTTCGAGTACACCAATATGTCATCAATAAACACAATGACGAATTTTTCTTGGTATGGCTTACACACACGGTACATGAGATCCATGAACACCGCTGGTACGTTCGTCAAACCAAACAGCATCACTGTAAACTCATAATGTCCATATCGTGTTCTAAACACCGTCTTCGGGACATCATCTTCCTTGACCCTCAATTGGTGATAACCGGATCTCAGATCAATCTTCGAGTAACAACTTGATCCCTGTAATTGATCGAATAAGTCATCAATCCTCGGCAGTGGATAACAATTTCTGATTGTCAACTTGTTCAACTCTCTATAGTCGATACACAACCTCATCGACCCATCCTTCTTCTTAATGAACAAGACCGGAGCTCTATCTCTGAAGTCCTCGGCCATGTAGCACGCCTTCTTACACTTTCCACAGATCAAAGTATTTTGACCCTGATGCTCTTCACCATTGGGGAGCTCTTCAGCACAGAATAGCACAACATGCAAGTGTCGATAAATCAACATTATGGAAATATACTAGCAACGAGTTGTGGTTCATAGAAACTAGTAGTGAATCATAGTGGTTTCCGTAGTGATGAACGGTACTTAGCAGTGATAAGTAATAGTAGATAGCATTAAGCAATAACTAGTAATGACAAGCGGCAACGAGTAGTGATTGATATCGACCAGGAGTGAGGATTAATGTTGAATAGTGGTTAGCAATGATAGATAGTAAAGAATCACGGTATGAGATGATGGGTATGTTCAAAATATGTCAACTAATGATAGGTAGTGACCAGTGGTGTCATTAGTGATGAGTTGTAGTATGTATATGTGTTATTGATAGATTATAAGAGACTATTATGTTCTTTATGTAAACAGCGTATATTAGAAAATTTTCTTTGACTACCCTCCCATTCCTTATGTCATGATGTCGGAACTTCCATATAGGTCATCGTAATATAATCCCGGTCATTACATTACCGTGACTCATACTTTCATTTCGACATTACTTCACAAGTTCGGATTAGCAAAACACGTACGGTTAATCCATTATATGTAACGATAATCTATGTGTACTTTTACCAATTGAAAGAAATACCAAACTGAAAATCTGAGATGATAGCGTCATCGGCCTCGAAAAACTACCGCATTTAGAGTCAAAATTCACATTCATACGATTTTTCTGTGGTTTTATAACAAATCGACAAAGTTCCTTATATTTTAATAAAGTGTTGAAATATTCCAGAAATACAGTCAGGTGCGTTTTAAATCACTACGAATTTTCTACAGAACGTTAGGGTCGGATATTTGGATATGTTATAGATGGATTCATTACGAAACCTTTGACGTGTATTTCAAAGTAAACAGAGCCATACTTATTCTTATAAAAAATCCAGAAGTTGACTATACACTATACCATACATATACGTAATTGTAGTGTATGAAACACGTGTTTTAGTTTAAATCAATGCTAGTGTAAATGTTTGCATGACATAACTTTAGTGTGAATAAATAGTAGTAGTGGTAAGAACAACGTTCAACAACTCACGCATCAATAGAATAAGAAAGGAATAATATTTAAAATATGAAGGTACAATAAAAGATCTCGAAGTGGTAGAATATGTCTCACAAAACAAATGATGAAACACATATGTTAGTCATAACACGAAACAAGATATCATAGATAATGCATGATAAGATAAACTCTCTATCAATCAGAGTTATCTTCATCTGGAAATTTTTGCTCTAAACGGAGAAAACTCGCTCCAACACACTCTTTAAAGGCGGTCAACTCGTCATGTAGGTGTAACAACCTAAACCAATAACCAACCGATTACGCGAAACAAAATTTTTATTTTTTTTATTTCAGAAGAGTGCGCCACGCGCACCACCTCAGGGTGCGCGGCGCGCACAAGCCCAATTCAGTTTTGTCCGGTTTTGTCAATTTTTAAATAAAGATCTCCCACTTCCCGACATATTTAGATGAAACACTTTTCACAACACGTTATAATGGTTAAAACTCACACGATTCAATAACAAAATAAGTTTTACGAAACCGGGCCCACATATGCCGTAATACGAGTTTCGTACAAAAATATTAGTTTCGACTACACTAGTTTAAATTCCAAACGACACTATGAGCATGGTGTTTGGGGGTTAAACTACCCAAATCTCGGTCGAACTCCAAAAGCTATAACATCCAAAAGCGTCCCCTAACAAACAAACGGTATCTCTAATCCGTACGAATGCCCTTACCCTTGTCTCCGCCGGAGCCTATAAAAAGATAAACAACGATAGGGTAAGCAAAGCTTAGTGAATGCAATAATTATACCCATATATATATATATATATATATATATATATATATATATATATATATATATATATATATATATATATAATATACCTACTTGCAATCACTTACACATATACCGCATACACGCTAGCAATACAATTAGCATACCATCTCATGTACAAAGCTAATAATCTCCAACAAACCACAACTAGCGTAATCAATAACATATAATCGACATAATACAATATGCTACAAAACAAAACACAACCATGGTTAACCATTCTCTCATCATGGTACTACCGGCTCTTTGGTTCACACCATATGCATCGGTTATGATGCTACCGGCTCTGTGGTTCACATCACAACCAGAGTCATACTCGCATTAAAGTGCTACCGGCTCTTTGGTTCACACTCTAACAACTCGTTCCGTAGTGCTACCGGATCTTTGGTTCACACTACAACACACGTACTATGATGCTACCAGCTCTTTGGTTCACATCATAGCACAATCGTACATACTATGGCAGTACCGGCTCTTTGGTTCATACCATAGCATACAAATAAATACATTATATACATACACATATAATCATTCCACTCACCTTAACGCTTCGGTGAATGTTTTATACTTCCGTAAGCTTCAAGGTAAAGTACCTAATACAATAAGTACTCGATCAACACACAAACTAGTCGGATTAAATACCAACAATTCACTTATGTGCATTTAATGACTTAAATGCATTAAATGCCCCATTATTTCCAAAACCATCCCATTAAGGTCAAGACCATCGAAAATCACTCAAAGCTAGTGATTAAGATCCCACAACACTAACTAATACACAATAAGGGTATTTCATACCCATATTTCCCAACTAGGTCAATCATTAACATTTTGACCATTTTAAAATCAACACACCCATTTGCTAAATAACTAGGTGTGCTAGTAATTAACTAACCAATTAAGGCTCATGAACACCAATTAACACTTTGAAACCCTAGGTTAGTCATTCTTGAGTTCTCATGACTCAATCTTACCCAAGAACACACAAGAACAACAAATATGGGTTTTGTGTTCTTCATTTACCCAAACCCTAACCCTTACACAAAATCAAAGTAAGAAAATCAAAGTTAGAACATACCACTACAACCAAAACGTAGCTAGAGAGGAGATGAGCAACTTTATAACCCGAGCTAAGACCTAAAACTAGCTCCTTCTTCCTTTGCTTGAACTTTCTCACTCAAGAATCTCACTCTCTCTCTAAAATTGAAGTGGAAAAGGATAAGGTTATTGATAATGGAGTTATGACTCTCCCCAAACTGATCTGGTAGTTTTTAACTCGTTCCCAAGTGAAATTACCAAAAAGCCCATCAAAATATCTGATTAAAACAAGCAGAACCCGGCTACAGTGAACAGTGCGCCACGCGAACCATTAGGTGTGCACTGAGCGCACCTTACCCAGATCTCTCTCTGACTTCTGTTTAAATACACAAGGTCACCCACACTTCATGTACCCTATTTACATCTCTGTACAATAAATATTAGGGCCTTACAGTAGGTCAGCATACTTTTCGCTAAGGCATTCATAGTCTTCTTGGTTAGTTGTTGTGGCATTTCGCTCCTCTTCTAACACAGAAACTCTAGCTACCAATCTCCTAACAATCTCCTTTAATTCTCGAACTTCATCGGTAGGGGATGATGATGGCTTTGCAACACTAGTAGTTGGTATATTAGAACGGTGACGAATAGCATGAGGTAGTGGGGTACTTGAACCATAGTAACACGTAGCATCATTGTCATGAGAATTAAATACAATCTTATGCTTACAGGGATTCTCAGGGGGTGGAAATACACGAGATTCGGTAAGTGTAGCAGGTAGAGTAATAGGTAGAATAGGATCCTGAGTTTTTGGTTCGATAGTGAGTAGTTTCTTAGACTTTTCTTCATCTTCAGAATCCTTTTTCTTCACAGATCCCTCTTCTTCATCAGAATCATCTTCATCCACCGACTCCTCTTCTTCATCCGAATCTTGTCGGCTGAGATCAACTAACAAAGGGTTATCCTCAGCATTAGAATCGTCCTCGTCCTCTTTGGCTCAGGTTGCCCAACAGTCTCAGACAATACCTCTTCATCAGTACAGGGTGTAAGAGTACGCCGAGCAATCAAGGATGTATTGGAATCGGTATCCGCATCCCAAGCACTTAAGTACATATTGAAATGTCCCGTTCATATTGACTATAAACGTTCCATATTAATTGATTTCGTCGCGAGGTTTTGACCTCTATATGAGACGTTATTCAAAGACTGCATTCGATTTTAAAACAAACCATAACATTTAAATTATTACGACGATTATCAAATAATGATAATCTAAAATATAGCATTTTTCACACGACCATTACATAATGGTTTACAATAATATTACACATCAACATAAGTCTTCGAATGCAGTTTTTAAATAATATTATACAAGCATGGACTCCAAATCTTGTCCTTAATTTAGTATGCAACAGCGGAAGCTCTTAATAATCACCTGAGAATAAACATGTGATAAGACTAAAAAGGAACATATATTTCATAGCAATATCCCTCCTAAATAATAGGTTTTCATATGTAATTGTATTATATTTTCATTGTAATTGTTTAAATAAATAAGTGCGAAGACAAAAGGCGAAAACGAAGATTTAAAGACAAAAACGTCCAAAAAGCTCAAATGTACAAGATACAATCCAAGTGGTTCAATTTATTGATGAGAAATGTCTCAAAATGACAAGAGTACAAGTTACAAAACGCAAAGTACATGATATTAAATTGTACGCAAGGACGTTCGAAAATCCGGAACCGGGACATGAGTCAACTATCAACGCCCGACGCAACGGACCAAAAATTACAAGTCAACTATGCACAAGAATATAATATAATATATAAATAATTAAATTAATTATTTATATTTTATATTTATATATAAATTATGTCGACAAGCAAGGTTCCAAAATTGTGTGAGCTGGATTTTCAAACTCCACGACTCGCGGAGTTTGCAGGCTTAAAACTCCATGACTCGCGGAGTTTGAAAAATCAGAATTTCCCTATAAAATGAACGAGCTTCTGCCGAGTTCAACCATCCCCAATATCAATCTCTCTCTGATATATATATATATATATATATATATATATATATATATATATATATATATATATATATATATATATATATATATATATATATATATATATATATATATATATATATATATATATATATATATATATAATATAAATTAGTTTAGTTTTATATTAGATTAGTTTGGGTTAATGTAAAGGTTATTTTACGGGTTTTAAAGTCGGAGCTCTGTCCGTGTAACACTACGCGATAAATAATGAATGTAAGCTATGTTCTCCTTTTTAAATTAATGTCTCGTACTTAAGTTATTATTATGCTTATTTAAGACGAAGTAATCATGATGTTGGGCTAAAAATATTAAAATTGGGTAATTGGACTTTGTACCATAATTGGGGTTTGGACAAAAGAACGACACTTGTGAAAATTAGACTATGGGCTATTAATAGGCTTTATATTTGTTTAACTAAATGATAGTTTGTTAATTTTAATATAAATATTTACAATTGAACGTACCTATAAATAACCATATACACTCGATCGGACACGATGGGCGGGATATTTATATGTACGAATAATCGTTCATTTAACCGGACACGGGAATGGATTAATAGTCTATGGAATTATTAAAACAGGGGTGAAATTATATACAAGGACACTTCGCATAATTGATAACAAAGTATTAAAACCTTGGGTTACACGCAGTCGATATCCTGGTGTAATTATGAAACAAAGTATTAAAACCTTGTTACAGTTTAAGTCCCCAATTAGTTGGAATATTTGACTTCGGGTATAAGGATAATTTGACGAGGACACTCGCACTTTAAATTTATGACCGATGGACTGTTATGGACAAAAACCAGACGGACATATTAAATAATCCAGGACAAAGGACAATTAACCCATGGGCACAAAACTAAAATCAACACGTCAAACATCATGGTTACGGAAGTTTAAATAAGCATAATATATTTTATTTCATTTTTCCTCGTACTTTTATTTATTGTCATTTTAATTATTGTTATTTATTTTATATTGTTATTTAAATATCATCATTTACTATACGCTTCGCTTAAAATATAAATCGACAAACCGGTCATAAAACGGTAAACCCCCTTTTATATATTATTATATATAATTATATATATTTTGTACAAATATAGTTGTTTAAAAATATAGTGTGCAATAAGCCCGCTCCATGTGGAACGAACTGGACTTACTAAAAACTATACTACTCTACGATTAGGTACACTGCCTATAGTGTTGTAGCAAGGTTTAGGTATATCCCATTTGTAAATAAATAATTAAAACTTGTGTAATTTGTAACGTATTTCGTAGTAAAATATAGTACTATCACGTACACCTCGCAAGACATCAAGTTTTTGGCGCCGCTGCCGGGGACTCGGTAAAACTCTATATTTTTAATTTATTTTTGTATAAATATATTTATATATATTTTTAGAAAAACAATATAAAATTATATATAAAAAAACGAAAATGCAAACTCCGCGACTTGCGGAATTTTAGGGTACGTGGCAACGCGACTCGCAGAGCCACCCTGACAGGCGCACCCAGGAACCATACTTCGCATTTATTACGGAATATTATTAATTATTATTATTTTAAAACCCTAATTAGGTTTAATTAATTTAATATTTAATTTTTAGTTTTAATTAAATTTGTAATAATTACTTTTAATTAGTTTTATTATATATAAAAATTAATACTTTTATAAAATAAAAATATAAAAATAATATTTTTATAAAAATTGTACTTTTTACAACTTTAAGTTTATTTTTATTTTTTTTTTGTTTATTTTTATTTGTTTTTAGCATAATATTTGTATTTTTATTGTTCGTAGCTAGTTTTAAATTTAGTATTTTGCCATAGCTTATTTTTATTTCTAGATTCTTAGGCTTTGCCGTAAAATCCCTTAAGTGATTTTTCTTTAGATTAAGATTTAGGCACTTTGAAATTTTGCGACGTCGTTTTTCGCTTTAGTTTTAAATAGATTTTAGTGCCTTTAAGTAATTGCCGTTTTCTGAATAAAATTGCATTTACCTTTAGACCTTTAGGCGCAACTTTTTAGATATAATTTTTAGACTTTTAAGTTTCAACGTTTTTCTTTCTTATTTTTATTTTTCGACGTTTTTCGACGCGTATTCTTTTTCTTTTTTATTTCTCGACGATCTAGTTTTTAGGACATAGAATTTTCTCTATTTCTTCTCTATAATTTATTTAAAATTTCAACGAAAAATTATTTTAAGCGGTTAAATTGATAGACATCCAAATTTTCTGCTTCGTAGTAATAGTTGGATTTGTTAGTGGCTGAGTTATGAGCTTTCGATTTAAAGGGTTCTGGCTCCCTGCTGCATCTATTGGCTATTCGAAACGTGGGCAAAAGAATAAAAGTCTATTAATTTGATAACTTATATAATTTATTTTATTTTATTTTATAACTAATAGGATAATTAGTAAATGCACCACATTGTAGCTAAAATTTGGCCATCGCAATAAAATGGAAAATTTTGAAAACAAGGCTATGGAAACTCTTTTTGATATCCAAAATCAATTAAATCAATACTCTCAAACGGGTGTTGATGACAATTCGTTCAGTCAATCTTGGATCACGAATGACGAAACAATAACTGGTTGTGAAATCTGTGGAGATTATCATTCAACATGGGAATGTTATTATTACGTTCCTATGGAAAATTACGCACCCATGGAACCTGAATGGAATGATTATGAGGAATACAATTCTAATTGGGATTATTCCCAAGAATATATCCAAACTCAACAACCAGAAGACGAGGAAAATTATGTGCCTGAAAATTCTTTAGATTATATGAAAATCAAACTCGAAGAACTTGATGCTCAAAATGAACAAATGAGAGAGTTTGTAAATCGGCAAGCTGAAACACTATCAGATTACACACCTGTTGATCTGAGGAGTCGTGTGCAAGAAAATTTTATATCATCGATTTTGATGAATTCGAGAGCTCCGAAATCACCAACTATCCCGATGATACTTTTTATTCAGTTTTACCAATTTCACAACATATCGACACATTAACCTCTACCGACGAAATCATCCACCAATCAATGAATGAAGAAGAAGTAAGGGTGACAAATTGGTACTCTTGGAAAAATGATAACGTTGAAAATTTTACCCCCGAGACCAAAATGGTGAGACCAATAAGTACCATTAATGAAGAAGAATTTGCTTTGATCCCGAAATTCACTATTCCACAACCTTTCAACTCAATATTCTCAATAGACGAGTCATCCACCGGAAATGAACTACGAGCTGTAATAGATAATGACACCTCGAATTTCACCCAATTGGGTAATAGAGGTGACACCTTTGATCCCGAGAATGAACGGAAGGAAATGTTAGGAATTGTCCGCCCTATAATATGCATGTCGATGTATATCGATCCATTTGACCAAGAACCAGAAAAGAGACATATCCATTTACTAAAAGCTACACTTAAAAAAGAATTAAGTAGTGACGATCGGGAGAGTCTAAACTTCAAACCCATTGATATATTATACACCACCCGAGATGTAAATAACTGGCTCACTATTTTAATTTGTGGAACTTATTCTACCGACTTCACATGTCGTCAGCTAAGTGTGGGGAAGTCTAACCCCACTTAACGTTAAATTAGGGGTTCGGGTTAGTGCATAACTCGTTAAATAAACATGCATAATAAGTAAGGGTAAAAGACGCTTTTTCAAATATTAGTAAACAGTTCAGAAAAGCAGCCGTTTTTGAAAAAAAGCATGTGTGATAATGAAATATCCCGTTCTTATTGATTAAAACGTTCCATATTAATTGATTTCGTTGCGAGGTTTTGACCTCTATATGAGACGTTTTTCAAAGACTGCATTCATTTTAAAACAAACCATAACCTTTATTTCATCAATAAAGGTTTAAAAAGCTTTACGTAGATTATCAAATAATGATAATCTAAAATATCCTGTTTACACACGACCATTACATAATGGTTTACAAAACAAATATGTTACAACAAAATAAGTTTCTTGAATGCAGTTTTTACACAATATCATACAAGCATGGACTCCAAATCTCGTCCTTATTTAAGTATGCGACAGCGAAAGCTCTTAATAATCACCTGAGAATAAACATGCTTAAAACGTCAACAAAAATGTTGGTGAGTTATAGGTTTAACCTATATATATCAAATCATAATAATAGACCACAAGATTTCATATTTCAATACACATCCCATACATAGAGATAAAAATCATTCATATGGTGAACACCTGGTAACCGACATTAACAAGATGCATATATAAGAATATCCCCATCATTCCGGGACACCCTTCGGATATGATATAAATTTCGAAGTACTAAAGCATCCGGTACTTATATGGGATTTGTTAGGCCCAATAGATCTATCTTTAGGATTCGCGTCAATTAGGGTGTCTGTTCTCTAATTCTTAGATTACCAGACTTAATAAAAAGGGGCATATTCGATTTCGATAATTCAACCATAGAATGTAGTTTCACGTACTTGTGTCTATTTTGTAAATCATTTATAAAACCTGCATGTATTCTCATCCCAAAAATATTAGATTTTAAAAGTGGGACTATAACTCACTTTCACAGATTTTTACTTCGTCGGGAAGTAAGACTTGGCCACTGGTTGATTCACGAACCTATAACAATATATACATATATATATCAAAGTATGTTCAAAATATATTTACAACTCTTTTAATATATTTTGATGTTTTAAGTTTATTAAGTCAGCTGTCCTCGTTAGTAACCTACAACTAGTTGTCCACAGTTAGATGTACAGAAATAAATCAATAAATATTATCTTGAATCAATCCACGACCCAGTGTATACGTATCTCAGTATTGATCACAACTCAAACTATATATATTTTGGAATCAACCTTAACCCTGTATAGCTAACTCCAACATTCACATATAGAGTGTCTATGATTGTTCCGAAATATATATAGATGTGTCGACATGATAGGTCAAAACATTGTATACGTGTCTATGGTATCTCAAGATTACATAATATACAATACAAGTTGATTAAGTTATGGTTGGAATAGATTTGTTACCAATTTTCACGTAGCTAAAATGAGAAAAATTATCCAATCTTGTTTTACCCATAACTTCTTCATTTTAAATCCGTTTTGAGTGAATCAAATTGCTATGGTTTCATATTGAACTCTATTTTATGAATCTAAACAGAAAAAGTATAGGTTTATAGTCTAAAAATAAGTTACAAGTCATTTTTGTAAAGGTAGTCATTTCAGTCGAAAGAACGACGTCTAGATGACCATTTTAGAAAACATACTTCCACTTTGAGTTTAACCATAATTTTTGGATATAGTTTCATGTTCATAATAAAAATCATTTTCTCAGAATAACAACTTTTAAATCAAAGTTTATCATAGTTTTTAATTAACTAACCCAAAACAGCCCGCGGTGTTACTACGACGGCGTAAATCCGGTTTTACGGTGTTTTTCGTGTTTCCAGGTTTTAAATCATTAAGTTAGCATATCATATAGATATAGAACATGTGTTTAGTTTATTTTAAAAGTCAAGTTACAAGGATTAACTTTTGTTTGCGAACAAGTTTAGAATTAACTAAACTATGTTCTAGTGATTACAAGTTTAAGCCTTCGAATAAGATAGCTTTATATGTATGAATCGAATGATGTTATGAACATCATTACTACCTTAAGTTCCTTGGATAAACCTACTGGAAAATAGAAAAATGGATCTAGCTTCAACGGATCCTTGGATGGCTCGAAGTTCTTGAAGCAGAATTATGACACGAAAACAAGTTCAAGTAAGATCATCACTTGAAATAAGATTGTTATAGTTATAGAAATTGAACCAAAGTTTGAATATGATTATTACCTTGTATTAGAATGATAACCTACTGTAAGAAACAAAGATTTCTTGAGGTTGGATGATCACCTTACAAGATTGGAAGTGAGCTAGCAAACTTGAAAGTATTCTTGATTTTATGTAACTACAACTTGTAGAATATATGAAGAACACTTAGAACTTGAAGATAGAACTTGAGAGAGATCAATTAGATGAAGAAAATTGAAGAATGAAAGTGTTTGTAGGTGTTTTTGGTCGTTGGTGTATGGATTAGATATAAAGGATATGTAATTTTGTTTTCATGTAAATAAGTCATGAATGATTACTCATATTTTTGTAATTTTATGAGATATTTCATGCTAGGTGCCAAATGATGATTCCCACATGTGTTAGGTGACTCACATGGGCTGCTAAGAGCTGATCATTGGAGTGTATATACCAATAGTACATACATCTAAAAGCTGTGTATTGTACGAGTACGAATACGGGTGCATACGAGTAGAATTGTTGATGAAACTGAACGAGGATGTAATTGTAAGCATTTTTGTTAAGTAGAAGTATTTTGATAAGTGTATTGAAGTCTTTCAAAAGTGTATAAATACATATTAAAACACTACATGTATATACATTTTAACTGAGTCGTTAAGTCATCGTTAGTCGTTACATGTAAGTGTTGTTTTGAAACCTTTAGGTTAACGATCTTGTTAAATGTTGTTAACCCAATGTTTATAATATCAAATAAGATTTTAAATTATTATATTATCATGATATTATCATGTATGAGTATCTCTTAATATGATATATATACATTAAATGTCTTTACAACGATAATCGTTACATATATGTCTCGTTTAAAAATCATTAAGTTAGTAGTCTTGTTTTTACATATGTAGTTCATTGTTAATATACTTAATGATATGTTTACTTATAATAGTATCATGTTAACTATATATATATCCATATATATATCATCATATAGTTTTTACAAGTTTTAACATTCGTGAATCACCGGTCAACTTGGGTGGTCAATTGTCTATATGAAACATATTTCCATTAATCAAGTCTTAACAAGTTTGATTGCTTAACATGTTGGAAATATTTAATCATGTAAATATCAATCTCAATTAATATATATAAACATGGAAAAGTTCAGGTCACTACAGTACCTACCCGTTAAATAAATTTCGTCCCGAAATTTTAAGCTGTTGAAGGTGTTGACGAATCTTCTGGAAATAGATGCGGGTATTTCTTCTTCATCTGATCTTCATGCTCCCATGTGAACTCAGGTCCTCTACGAGTATTCCATCGAACTTTAACAATTGGTATCTTGTTTTTCTTAAGTCTTTTAACCTCACGATCCATTATTTCGACGGGTTCTTCGATGAATTGAAGTTTTTCGTTGATTTGGATTTCATCTAACGGAATAGTGAGATCTTCTTTAGCAAAACATTTCTTCAAATTCGATACGTGGAAAGTGTTATGTACAGCTGCGAGTTGTTGAGGTAACTCAAGTCGGTAAGCTACTGGTCCGACACGATCAATAATCTTGAATGGTCCAATATACCTTGGATTTAATTTCCCTCGTTTACCAAATCGAACAACGCCTTTCCAAGGTGCAACTTTAAGCATGACCATCTCTCCAATTTCAAATTCTATATCTTTTCTTTTAATGTCAGCGTAGCTCTTTTGTCGACTTTGGGCGGTTTTCAACCGTTGTTGAATTTGGATGATCTTCTCGGTAGTTTCTTGTATAATCTCCGGACCTGTAATCTGTCTATCCCCCACTTCACTCCAACAAATCGGAGACCTGCACTTTCTACCATAAAGTGCTTCAAACGGGGCCATCTCAATGCTTGAATGGTAGCTGTTGTTGTAGGAAAATTCTGCTAACGGTAGATGTCGATCCCAACTGTTTCCGAAATCAATAACACATGCTCGTAGCATGTCTTTAAGTGTTTGTATCGTCCTTTCGCTCTGCCCATCAGTTTGTGGATGATAGGCAGTACTCATGTCTAGACGAGTTCCTAATGCTTGCTGTAATGTCTGCCAAAATCTTGAAATAAATCTGCCATCCCTATCAGAGATAATAGAGATTGGTATTCCATGTCTGGAGACGACTTCCTTCAAATACTGTCGTGCTAACTTCTCCATCTTGTCATCTTCTCTTATTGCCAGGAAGTGTGCTGATTTGGTGAGACGATCAACTATTACCCAAATAGTATCAAAACCACTTGCAGTCCTTGGCAATTTAGTGATGAAATCCATGGTAATGTTTTCCCATTTCCATTCCGGGATTTCGGGTTGTTGAAGTAGACCTGATGGTTTCTGATGCTCAGCTTTGACCTTAGAACACGTCAAACATTCTCCTACGTATTTAGCAACATCGGCTTTCATACCCGACCACCAAAAATGTTTCTTGAGATCCTTGTACATCTTCCCCGTTTCAGGATGTATTGAGTATCTGGTTTTATGAGCTTCTCTAAGTACCATTTCTCTCATATCTCCAAATTTTGGTACCCAAATCCTTTCAGCCCTATACCGGGTTCCGTCTTCCCGAATATTAAGATGCTTCTCCGATCCTTTGGGTATTTCATCCTTTAAATTTCCCTCTTTTAAAACTCCTTGTTGCGCCTCCTTTATTTGAGTAGTAAGGTTATTATGAATCATTATATTCATAGATTTTACTCGAATGGGTTCTCTGTCCTTCCTGCTCAAGGCATCGGCTACCACATTTTCCTTCCCCTGGTGGTAACGAATCTCAAAGTCGTAATCATTCAATAATTCAATCCACCTACGCTGCCTCATATTCAGTTGTTTCTGATTAAATATGTGTTGAAGACTTTTGTGGTTGGTATATATAATACTTTTGACCCCATATAAGTAGTGCCTCCTAGTCTTTAATGAAAAAACAACCGCGCCTAATTCCAAATCATGCATCGTATAATTTTATTCGTGAATCTTCAATTGTCTAGACGCATAAGCAATCACCTTCGTTCGTTGCATTAATACACAACCGAGACCTTGCTTTGATGCGTCACAATAAATCACAAAATCATCATTCCCTTCAGGCAATGATAATATAGGTGCCGTAGTTAGCTTTTTCTTCAATAACTGAAACGCTTTCTCTTGTTCATCATTCCATTCAAATTTCTTCCCTTTATGCGTTAATGCAGTCAAGGATTTTGCTATTCTGGAAAAGTCTTGGATGAACCTTCTGTAGTAACCAGCTAGTCCTAAAAACTGGCGTATGTGTTTCGGTGTTTTCGGGGTCTCCCACTTTTCAACAGTTTCTATCTTTGCCGGATCCACCTTAATACCTTCTTTGTTCACTATGTGACCGAGGAATTGAACTTCTTCCAACCAAAATGCACACTTTGAAAACTTAGCGTACAATTCTTCCTTCCTCAATACTTCTAACACCTTTCTCAAATGTTCACCGTATTCTTGGTCATTCTTTGAGTAAATAAGTATGTCATCAATGAAAACAATGACAAACTTGTCAAGGTATGGTCCACACACTCGGTTCATAAGGTCCATGAACACAGCTGGTGCATTAGTTAAACCAAACGACATGACCATAAAGTCGTAATGACCGTAACATGTTCTGAAAGCAGTCTTTGGAATATCATCTTCTTTCACCCGCATTTGATGATACCCGGAACGTAAGTCAATCTTTGAATAAACAGACGAGCCTTGTAGTTGATCAAATAAGTCGTCGATTCTCGGTAGTGGGTAGCGGTTCTTGATGGTAAGTTTGTTCAACTCTTGGTAATCGATACATAACCTGAATGTACCATCTTTCTTCTTGACAAACAAAACAGGAGCTCCCCACGGTGATGTGCTTGGTCGAATGAAACCACGCTCTAAAAGTTCTTGTAATTGGCTTTGCAGTTCTTTCATCTCGCTGGGTGCGAGTCTGTAAGGAGCACGAGCTATTGGTGCAGCTCCTGGTACAAGATCTATTTGAAATTCAACGGATCGATGTGGGGGTAATCCCGGTAATTCTTTCGGAAATACATCGGGAAATTCTTTTACAATGGGAACATCATTGATGCTCTTTTCTTCAGTTTGTACTTTCTCGACTTGTGCTAGAACAGCATAGCAACCTTTTCTTATTAGTTTTTGTGCCTTCAAATTACTAATAAGATGTAGCTTCGTGTTGCCCTTTTCTCCGTACACCATTAAGGGTTTTCCTTTTTCTCGTATAATGCGAATTGCATTTTTGTAACAAACGATCTCTGCTTTCACTTCTTTCAACCAGTCCATACCGATTATCACATCAAAACTCCCTAACTCTACTGGTATCAAATCAATCTTAAATGTTTCGCTAACCAGTTTAATTTCTCGATTCCAACATATATTATCTGCTGAAATTAATTTACCATTTGCTAATTCGAGTAAAAATTTACTATCCAAAGGCGTCAATGGACAACTTAATTTAGCACAAAAATCTCTACTCATATAGCTTCTATCCGCACCCGAATCAAATAAAACGTAAGCAGATTTATTGTCAATAAGAAACGTACCCGTAACAAGCTCCGGGTCTTCCTGTGCCTCTGCCGCATTAATATTGAAAACTCTTCCGCGGCCTTGTCCATTCGTGTTCTCCTGGTTCGGGCAATTTCTAATAATGTGTGAAACAACCCAACCCGTATTAAAACCGGCCCATAAAAATTTTTCCTTTTAATACGCGTTAAATAATACTTTAGGTCCCATTACACATATTCCAAAACGTATTTGTTATCAAGGTAAGTTCATCGAACTTAAAACATACATTAATGATTTAAACTCCTTAATACAATGGTTCATTAATTAAATCGTAAACCGGTTATAATCATTATGACCCGACTAGTTACGTTTACACCAAACCGAGCATGGTGATTTGGGACTACGCTACCCAAATCCTAATCGAGTCCAAAAGCAAGATCTTCTAAAGCAACCTAGCCGAGATCTCTAATCCCCAAGCTTACCCGAGCCGCCAAGCATGCGAACCTATAAAAATATCAACAACGAGAGGGTAAGCTAACGCTTAGTGAGTGAGAATATACTACATACATATATATGCATAAAATGGACACGCCACAAAATAGCAAATACCGCATACCGGAGCATCCAAACATAAAGGCAAGCTAGTCTAAGCATACCGTAAGATCACTAAGCAATGAGCTAAAGATACATCAACAAAATATAAGTTTGCCCACAACAATGTGAACAATGCCAATAAGCTACACCCGGAGGGTTAGCTACAACACGACAATACAACATTATATGTATACAATATACATATGTATATATATCTCGAATAACATAATTTGCTTACGCTTACAACACAATAACCATGGTTAACCAAGTATACAAGAGAACGGTACATGTAAGTCCGTTGGAGTTCATAACATCCACTAGTGTTACTTATACACCGCGTAATCACTAGTCCCCCGGGTGATGTCTTAAACACCGCGACTAACTCACCCTTACAACAATGTGGCGTCTTAAACACCGCGACGAATCTACACTTCATTCAATACAATGAGTGGTGTCTTGAACACCGCGACACTTCCACTCTCACGACATTGTGGTGTCTTAAACACCGCGACAATCCCACAAGTCAATTACACAAGGAGTAGTGTCTTAAGCACCGCGACAATACTACTCGTTACCTAGAATGTGGTGTCTTGAACACCGCGACACTTCCACATTCATACCACACAAATAAATACATTATATACGTTCACGCATAATTATTCCACTCACAAAATTAACCCTTCGCCATTGGGGTTATATAATCCACATCACACGCCCATGTGATAACGTACACCCAAAGTGTGCACCTCGTCAAAGGTAGTCAACCAAAACGCACAACCGTGCCAATTGGACCTATACACAAGTCCAACAATTCCACCTATATGAGAAGTGAGCTCTATAACCGAGAACCCCTTCACCCGACCCGCACCCATCCTACACATACATATGCATATAGGATATTAACACTCACATTGTCGCCTTGATGAATGCTTCCAAGTAATCCGCGACTCGTCAATGGAAAGTACCTATTCCATTATCACAAATACAACAATACACAATTAGAGTTGACTTACAAACCAACCCAATTCGACACTTAGTGCCATTTTGACCCAAATGCACTTCCAAGCACAAAACGCGCCCAAACTAACCAATAATTACTAACACGGGTGAAAATGGTCCTAATATGCCAAGTAAACCCAAACACAAGTGTTAAACACATGTCTCACCCATTTTGACACCAAAACCCTAATTTTAACCAATTAAGTCAAAATCTCACCATTTACAAGTTTTACAAGCATAAACTTGCACACTAAACGCAAAACCGCCAATAACAACCATAAACCCGAATATTGGTGTTAATCTCCAATTAACAACTAAATGGGTTCCATCTAAGAATCATACAATCAAAAGCCCTAAATTTGAATGATGAACACAAAAACGAATTTCGGAGTTAGAGCTTACCACTAGTATCACCACGTAGCCCAGAACGAGGAGAACACACTTTCCAACTACGCCAAAGATCGAATCACAAGTCTTGAACCCCAAATCTTCACTTGAATCCAAAGAGGATTTATGTTTTGAGAGAATAAATGGAAGAAAAATGAAAAAGGAAATGAAATGAATGAGATGGGTGGCTGAGATTTATCCCACAAACTGATCCATATGCGAAATGACGGTTTTACCCCTGAACACACCCCATTTAAAGCTGAAAATCGGGTCTGGAACCAGGCTGGTCGCGGCGCGACCCTACTTGTCGCGGCGCGACCCTACTTGTCGCGGCGCGACAACGTGCTGCAGCTGGTGCTTCAAATTACTAGTGTTCTGATCCAGTTTTGCTCTTAATCATCGCGGCGCGACCACAGCCTTCGCGGCGCGACCCACAACACATTTTCTTCCATTTTCGTCTAACCAAGTCCCCGTCTCATAATTCCACTCGTACGCTCCAATCCCGACTTATTTATGCAAGCAAACCCTTCTAGAAGACCCTAGAACGAACCCTTACCAATAATCTTGCATGCATGCGTAACCACCACCTTATATACGCATATTCCCACGCGTACATGCAACGTACACTATCGTACACCGCGTATCTCTCGTTCCAACTATATATATACATGAATTCATACGCAACCCGAACCATATACACATGTATATCTAAATATCTCCACTGTATATACATACATATGTACATATATATATATATTCTCGCATATGAAATATTCGGGTGTTACAATGTGGCCCGGTTTTCCACATTTATAACAAACTACATTGGCAGAACTTGCCCCGACACTACTTGCTCCGCCATTACTCGTTCCGACACCATTTGTTCCTTTCGTTCTATTAACCCCTGGTCCGTAGACCTCACACTTCGCCGCGCTATGACCATTTCTTTTACACTTGTTGCAAAATTTGGTGCAGAACCCCGAGTGATACTTTTCACACCTTTGGCATAGCTGCTTCTGATTGTTGTTATTGTTGCAGTTATTATTGTTGTTGGGATGATTGTTGTAGTTGCTGTTGTTGTTGTTGTTGTTGTTGTTGTTGGGCCGTTTGTTGTAGTTGCGATTGATGTTGCGATTGTTGGGATAATTGTTGCGATTATTGTTGTAATTGCTGTTGTTGTTGTATTGGTGATTCTTATCACCGTTTTCCTCCCACTTTCTTTTGACTTGCTTCACATTGGCCTCTTCAGCAGTCTGTTCTTTAATTCTTTCTTCAATCTGGTTCACTAGTTTGTGAGCCATTCTACATGCCTGTTGTATGGAGGCGGGCTCGTGTGAACTTATATCTTCTTGGATTCTTTCCGGTAATCCTTTCACAAACGCGTCGATCTTCTCTTCCTCATCCTCGAATGCTCCCGGATACAATAGGCACAATTCTGTGAATCGTCTTTCGTACGTGGTAATATCAAATCCTTGGGTTCGTAACCCTCTAAGTTCTGTCTTGAGCTTATTGACCTCGATTCTGGGACGGTACTTCTCGTTCATCAAGTGCTTGAATGCTGACCACGGTAGTGCGTACGCATCGTCTTGTCCCACTTGCTCTAGATAGGTATTCTACCATGTTAACGCAGAACCTGTGAAGGTATGCGTAGCGTACTTCACTTTGTCCTCTTCAGTACACTTACTTATGGCAAACACCGATTCGACCTTCTCGGTCCACCGTTTCAATCCGATCGGTCCTTCAGTTCCATCAAATTCCAAAGGTTTGCAGGCAGTGAATTCTTTGTAGGTGCATCCTACACGATTTCCTGTACTGCTAGATCCAAGGTTATTGTTGGTATGTAGCGCAGCCTGTACTGCGGCTATGTTTGAAGCTAGAAAAGTACGGAATTCCTCTTCATTCATATTCACAGTGTGTCGAGTAGTCGGTGCCATTTCCTTCAAAATAGTCAAATGGAACAAGTTAATCATACAGAATATTAAGAGTAGTTAATAGTATTTCGTAGCATAATATGAACTCATTTATAAAAGCTTTTTCTTCATATTAGCGTTTTATAAGTTTAAATTTGGGTAGTACCTACCCGTTAAGTTCATACTTAGTAGCTAATATATACAATTCAACTACTACAATTCTATATGAAAAACTGATTATAATAATATTTCGCGTTCAAACTTTTACATAATATTTTACAAACTTACAATACCGCTTATTTTACATATAGCATGAAATATAGCACACAATAAATTTGATACAAGATGGTTGTGAAGATAATTCTAGCTAGTACACAAGTCGTTCAGCAAAGGCAATAAAGACACGTAATTCATACGTCCAGAAACAAGTCATGCATTCTGGTTTTACTAGGATTACTTCCCATCCTTGGTCTTGTGGAACATAACCGTTATGGCCGTTGATAAGACAGCGTGTTGTAACGTCGTCAAAGGGACGAGGGTTACGTAATGTCCAACAGTCCCGTAACAATCTAAAAACCTCATTTCTTACCCCAATTACCGACTCCGTCACTTGTGGAAACATTTTGTTTAATAGTTGTAGCCCGATGTTCTTGTTCTCACTTTGGTGAGAAGCGAACATTACTAATCCGTAAGCATAACATGCTTCTTTATGTTGCATGTTAGCCGCTTTTTCTAAATCACGAAGTCCAATATTCGGATATATTGAGTCAAAATAATTTCTTAACCCATTGCGTAAAATAGCATTTGGGTTCCCCGCAATATATGCGTCAAAGTAAACACATCGTAACTTATGGATTTCCCAATGTGATATCCCCCATCTTTCGAACGAACGCCTTTTATAAACCAAGGCATTCTTGGAATGTTCTTCGAATGTCTTACAAACTGATCTCGCCTTAAATAATTCTGACCGACTCTAGACAAGATTTCATCAATCATGTCTCCGGGTAGGTCTCTTAAAATATTGGGTTGTCTATCCATTTTGTGTTTTTATACTGTAAAATAGACAAGAGTTAGATTCATAAAAAAAAATACTTATTAATACAAGCAATTTTTACATATATCATAAAGCATAAGCACACTATATTACATATATTACACCACACGACTACAACTATCTTATTCCGACTCGCTTGTTTCTTCTTCTTCGGTTTTGGTTCATTTTTCCAAGTTTCTAGGGATATATGATGTTCCCCTAATACGAGCCGTCGTTTTCCACATTGGTTTAGAAAAACCTGGTGGGTTAGAGGTTCCCGGGTCATTGTCACAACTTAAGGACTTCAGGGGTTGACGATACATAAAAAGTTCATCGGGGTTGGAATTAGATTTCTCTATTTTTATGTCCTTTCCCTTATTATTTTCTTTTGCCTTTTTAAATTCAGTTGGGGTAATTTCTATAACATCATCGGAATTTTCGTCGGAATCCGATTCATCGGAGAATTGGTAATCCTCCCAATATTTTGCTTCCTTAGCGGAAACACCATTGACCATAATTAACCTTGGTCGGTTGGTTGAGGATTTTCTTTTACTTATCCGTTTTATTATTTCCCCCACCGGTTCTATTTCTTCATCCGGTTCCGATTCTTCTTCCGGTTCCGATTCTTCTTCCGGTTCCGACTCTTCTTCCGGTTCCTCTTCGGGAACTTGTTAATCAGGCCACGAATCATTCCAATTTACATTTGACTCTTCATTATTATTAGGTGAGTCAATGGGACTTGTTCTAGAGGTAGACATCTATCACATAATATCAAACGCGTTAAGAGATTAATATATCACATAATATTCACATGTTAAAAATATATAGTTTCCAACAAAATTTGTTAAGCAATCATTTTTCAAGTAAACACGGTCGAAGTCCAGACTCACTAATGCATCCTAACAAACTCGATAAGACACACTAATGCAAAATTCTGGTTCTCTAAGACCAACGCTCGGATACCAACTGAAATGTCCCGTTCTTATTGATTAAAAACGTTCCATATTAATTGATTTCGTTGCGAGGTTTTGACCTCTATATGAGACATTTTTCAAAGACTACATTCATTTTAAAACAAACCATAACCTTTATTTCATCAATAAAGGTTTAAAAAGCTGTACGTAGATTATCAAATAATGATAATCTAAAATATCCTGTTTACACACGACCATTACATAATGGTTTACAATACAAATATGTTACAACAAAATAAGTTTCTTGAATGCAGTTTTTACACAATATCATACAAGCATGGACTCCAAATCTCGTCCTTATTTAAGTATGCGACAGCGGAAGCTCTTAATAATCACCTGAGAATAAACATGCTTAAAACGTCAACAAAAATGTTGGTGAGTTATAGGTTTAACCTATATATATCAAATCTTAATAATAGACCAAAAGATTTCATATTTCAATACACATCCCATATATAGAGATAAAATACATTCATATGGTGAACACCTGGTAACCGACATTAACAAGATGCATATATAAGAATATCCCCATCATTCCGGGACACCCTTCGGATATGATATAAATTTCGAAGTACTAAAGCATCCGGTACTTTGGATGGGGTTTGTTAGGCCCAATAGATCTATCTTTAGGATTCGCATCAATTAGGGTGTCTGTTCCCTAATTCTTAGATTACCAGACTTAATAAAAAGGGGCATATTCGATTTCGATAATTCAACCATAGAATGTAGTTTCACGTACTTGTGTCTATTTTGTAAATCATTTATAAAATCTGCATGTATTCTCATCCCAAAAATATTAGATTTTAAAAGTGGGACTATAACTCACTTTCACAGATTTTTACTTCGTCGAGAAGTAAGACTTGGCCACTGGTTGATTCACGAACCTATAACAATATATACATATATATCAAAGTATGTTTAAAATATATTTACAACACTTTTAATATATTTTGATGTTTTAAGTTTATTAAGTCAGCTGTCCTCGTTAGTAATCTACAACTAGTTGTCCACAGTTAGATGTACAGAAATAAATCGATAAATATTATCTTGAATCAATCTACGACCCAGTGTATACGTATCTCAGTATTGATCACAACTCAAACTATATATATTTTGGAATCAACCTCAACCCTGTATAGCTAACTCCAACATTCACATATAGAGTGTCTATGGTTGTTCCGAAATATATATAGATGTGTCGACATGATAGGTCGAAACATTCTATACGTGTCTATGGTATCTCAAGATTACATAATATACAATACAAGTTGATTAAGTTATGGTTGGAATAGATTTGTTACCAATTTTCACGTAGCTAAAATGAGAAAAATTATCCAATCTTGTTTTACCCATAACTTCTTCATTTTAAATCCGTTTTGAGTGAATCAAATTGCTATGGTTTCATATTGAACTCTATTTTATGAATCTAAACAGAAAAAGTTTAGGTTTATAGTCGAAAAAATAAGTTACAAGTCATTTTTGTAAAGGTAGTCATTTCAGTCGAAAGAACGACGTCTAGATGACCATTTTAGAAAACATACTTCCACTTTGAGTTTAACCATAATTTTTGGATATAGTTTCATGTTCATAATAAAACTCATTTTCTCAGAATAACAACTTTTAAATCAAAGTTTATCATAGTTTTTAATTAAATAATCCAAAACAGCCCGCGGTGTTACTACGACGGCGTAAATCCGGTTTTACGGTGTTTTTCGTGTTTCCAGGTTTTAAATCATTAAGTTAGCATATCATATAGATATAGAACATGTGTTTAGTTGATTTTAAAAGTCAAGTTAGAAGGATTAACTTTTGTTTGCGAACAAGTTTAGAATTAACTAAGCTATGTTCTAGTGATTACAAGTTTAAGCCTTCGAATAAGATAGCTTTATATGTATGAATCGAATGATGTTATGAACATCATTACTACCTTAAGTTCCTAGGATAAACCTACTAGAAAAGAGAAAAATGGATCTAGCTTCAACAGATCCTTGGATGGCTCGAAGTTCTTGAAGCAGAATCATGACACGAAAACAAGTTCAAGTAAGATCATCACTTGAAATAAGATTGTTATAGTTATAGAAATTGAACCAAAGTTTGAATAGGATTATTACCTTGTATTAGAATGATAACCTACTGTAAGAAACAAAGATTTCTTGAGGTTGGATGATCACCTTACAAGATTGGAAGTGAGCTAGCAAACTTGAAAGTATTCTTGATTTTATGTAACTACAACTTGTAGAATATATGAAGAACACTTAGAACTTGAAGATAGAACTTGAGAGAGATCAATTAGATGAAGAAAATTGAAGAATGAAAGTGTTTGTAGGTGTTTTTGGTCGTTGGTGTATGGATTAGATATAAAGGATATGTAATTTTGTTTTCATGTAAATAAGTCATGAATGATTACTCATATTTTTGTAATTTTATGAGATATTTCATGCTAGTTGCCAAATGATGGTTCCCACATGTGTTAGGTGACTCACATGGGCTGCTAAGAGCTGATCATTGGAGTGTATATACCAATAGTACATACATCTAAAAGCTGTGTATTGTACGAGTACGAATACGGGTGCATACGAGTAGAATTGTTGATGAAACTGAACGAGGATGTAATTGTAAGCATTTTTGTTAAGTAGAAGTATTTTGATAAGTGTATTGAAGTCTTTCAAAAGTGTATAAATACATATTAAAACACTACATGTATATACATTTTAACTGAGTCGTTAAGTCATCGTTAGTCGTTACATGTAAGTGTTGTTTTGAAACCTTTAGGTTAACGATCTTGTTAAATGTTGTTAACCCAATGTTTATAATATCAAATGAGATTTTAAATTATTATATTGTCATGATATTATCATGTATGAATATCTCTTAATATGATATATATACATTAAATGTCTTTACAACGATAATCGTTACATATATGTCTCGTTTAAAAATCATTAAGTTAGTAGTCTTGTTTTTACATATGTAGTTCATTGTTAATATACTTAATGATATGTTTACTTATAATAGTATCATGTTAACTATATATATATATCCATATATATGTCATCATATAGTTTTTACAAGTTTTAACGTTCGTGAATCACCGGTCAACTTGGGTGGTCAATTGTCTATATGAAACATATTTCAATTAATCAAGTCTTAACAAGTTTGATTGCTTAACATATTGGAAATATTTAATCATGTAAATATCAATCTGTCATAACCCGTCCTTAACCATAAGAACGCGTTAGATAACGTATGATTTCATTGCGAGGTATTGACCTCTATATGAGACATTTTTAAAAAAAAAACTGCATATATTATACATTACAAACCACAACCATTATTTTTGTTACAACCTTAGGACAATAAAAAGAAGATTAACGTTTAGCGATAATCTTCGACTTACAAACTTTACAAATGATGACAACAACACGGTTTCTAGCATATTTTACAATACAACATCTCGGGTATGCAGTTTTATTTTTGACACAAACATGCGTACGCAAGATCCTGGTTAGATCCAACATGATGCAGCGGAAGCTTTAGAAATCACCTGAGAATAGACATGTTTTAAAAGGTCAACATAAAGTTGGTGAGATATAGGTTTAATGCCGGCAGCAATATATATATAGACCACAAGATTTCGTATATAAACAGTTTAATAAAAGTATTCTAAGTGGGTGAGCACTTGATAACCATACTTAACATTTTCACGTCGCATATTCCCTTTAATATGAAATCTTACTACACCGTACCAAGTGTAGTCACAAAACGAAGTACTGTGCAACCGTTGAATACTGGTCGTCCAGTCCGGTTGGGGTTGTCAGGCCCGATAGATCTATCAACAGGATTCGCGTTTACAATACCGCTGTAAATATTAGTTACCAAGCTACAGGGAAGTATGCCAGTGGTACAACTCAACGTAGAATATATTTTTCAGTTACTTGTGTCCATATCGTAAAACATAAAATACATGTATTCTCATCCCGAAATATTTAGAGTTTAAAAGTGGGACTATATACTCACTCTTGTCTTGATGATATAAATAATTTGACTCGGTCTTCCGGTTGATATCACGAACCTATCCATATATAATATATCAATATGTTTTCATTTTTAAACAAACGTTATAAATATATACTTGTTATACTTTTAATACTTTGAATAATTCCTTAGTCCGTAGTTAGCAGTCCGATGTTAGTAATTCAATTTTAATGGTTCATTTTTAGATGTTTAATATACCCGCAATGAAATAAATAAAACCCCCAACGAAATAAATAAAACCCCATCGTATATGTATTGGTCGAGATTAATCTTGACCCATGGTACCGGTGTTGTCAAATGACGTGTTGCGTACAATCATGGGATCTTATGATTAATCTTCTCGTGTTGCTTACGGGTGATCCTGAACCATATGAAATTGAATTATGAGTACATATATATATAATATCATGTTATCTTATAAAGATGTGATTTTATGTAAATTTTTCCAATGAATCCCGAAGTCAATTAAGTCTTGGATAACCAATTTTGTTTCGGTCATAGTTTCTTCGTTACAAGTCCGTTTTCGTTGATTCAAATTGCCATCTTCTTGGATCGAGTTCTTCTTTAAGACTATGAACTGTAAATACCTTGGTTTGTATTCAAAATCATACGGCATAGGTGAAAGTTTAGTGAAACATATGAAGTTAAACATTTTTGTTACAACAAAATCATTTAATGACCATTTTTCCAAAAATACTTATACTTTGAAAAACCAAGTTTTACCTTGTTAAATTAACATATAAATAAGTTATGTTACATGTCTTGAAGTATTTTAAAAGTTAAGTTAGAAGGATCTATTTAGTTTGCAAACAAGTTTGAAAACATTCAAACTATGTTCTTGTTGTTAAACTTTTGTACCACAAAATAAGATAGCTATATATATATGAATTGAATAAGGTTATGAACATAAATTCTACCTCAACTTCCTTGGATAAAGTTGCTGTAAAAGAAGAGTAAGAAGCTAGAATCAAAAGGGTGATAGAAGTGGATGAAAGATTGGAAGTAAGTTGGTGTTCTTGGAAGGTTTTCTTGAAGTGTTTTTGTATGGTTTTCTTATGGTGTTTTAGTATGGTTTTTGAAGCTAGATCTTCATGGAACTTTGCTGGATTGTTGAAGGTGTTTAAGGCTTCAAAGTATGTGTGTGTTTTGGCTAGAAAGTTGAAGTAAAATGAATGAAGATGATGATACATATAAAGGCCTTAAAAAAAACGTGGCATTAGGTGTTCATGGACAAAATTCTAGTTTGTAATCTTGCTAATTAGTCAAGTAATCATCCAAAAGTAATTACCTAGCTCTAAGGGCATGAATAATGGCTGGTTAGGTGGTGATTTTGATGTGTATTTACTATTAGTAAATACGTATAGGAGCTAGGTATGATACGAGTACAAATACTCTAGGTATACGTATAGAAATTTTGTGAAAAATGAAATGAGGATTCAAATATAGCTATCTTTTGTGAATACACTTATATGGTTTTATGTATTTAAGTTCTTTAAAAGTAATTAAATACATTACTTATACAATATATGTATAACATTATAAGTCTTAAGTATATATGTCAAATAACGTTACGTATTGTTATCGTTTTGAAAACTTAAGTTAGTAGTTTCAAAATACACATATAACTTGTTGTTATTAATATAAAATGAGGTATTAAAACATTCTTTAATCATGTTAAATATGTATATATACATATATATACACAAACGTATAATTATCATATATTGTATAGTTCGTGATGTCATCGGTCAAACTAGACGGTCAAACGTTGTGTAAAACTCTTTTCGGAAATATAAGTCTCGACAATTTGGATTGCTTATCATGTTGGCAAGGTTTAATTTATGTAAATATTAATCTTATAAGTATAGAATGATCGAAAAAGTGCGGGTCGTTACATTACCTCCCCGTTAAATAAATTTCGTCCCGAAATTTTAAAATTGTACCTATTTTGCGTCATCGAGAAACAAGTGTGGATACTTTTGCTTCATCTGATCCTCTCGTTCCCAAGTAAACTCGGGACCTCTTCTAGCATTCCAACGAACCTTAACGATCGGTATATTGCTCTGTTTGAGCTGTTTAACTTCACGGTCCATGATTTCAATTGGTTCTTCGACGAATTGTAGTTTCTCGTCGACATGGATTTCTTCAAGAGGAATGGTGAGGTCTTCCTTTGCAAGACACTTCTTCAGGTTTGAGACGTGAAAGGTATTATGTACTCCAGCGAGTTGTTGCGGTAACTCGAGCCGATAAGCTACCGGTCCAATGCGTTCGATGATCTTGAACGGGCCTACGTACCTTGGGTTTAGTTTACCCCTTTTGCCGAAACGTATCACACCTTTCCAAGGTGACACCTTTAGCATAACCATGTCCCCGACCTGAAACTCTAATGGTTTCCTTCGGACATCGGCGTAGCTCTTTTGGCGACTACGGGCTGTTTTCAATCTCTCCTTGATTTGTACTATCTTCTCGGTCGTTTCGTGTATGATCTCGGGACCAGTCAATTGTCGATCTCCTACTTCATTCCAACAGATAGGAGATCTACACTTCCTTCCGTACAATGCTTCGAATGGTGCAGCTTTAATGCTCGCATGATAACTATTATTATACGAGAATTCTGCTAATGGTAGATACTTATCCCATCCGTTTCCAAAATCGATCACACATGCCCTGAGCATGTCTTCAAGAGTCTGAATTGTTCTTTCACTCTGCCCGTCCGTTTGCGGATGATATGCGGTACTCATATCCAAACGAGTTCCTAGTGCCTCCTGTAGTGATTGCCAAAACTTTGAGGTAAATCTACTATCACGATCGGATATAATGGAAATAGGTATCCCATGCCTTGAAACAACTTCCTTTATATACAATCGTAATAGTTTCTCCATTCTATCTGTTTCCTTTATAGGCAAGAAGTGTGCAGACTTGGTGAGACGATCAACAATCACCCAAATGGTGTCGTATCCCCAGGCAGTCTTTGGTAACTTCGTGATGAAATCCATGGTAATACCATCCCATTTCCATTCTGGGATTTCTGGTTGTTGAAGTAACCCTGACGGCTTTTGGTGTTCTGCTTTAACCTTGGAACAAGTTAAACACTCCCCAACATATGTTGCAACGTCTGTTTTTAAATTAGGCCACCAATAACGTGTCTTAAGATCTTGATACATCTTTCCAACTCCAGGATGTATCGAGTATCTTGTCTTATGTGCCTCGTTCAATATCAACTTCCTTAATCCACCCAACTTCGGTACCCAAATACGATTTGCAAAATATCGAATTCCATCTTCCCGCATAACGAGTTGCTTCTCATACTTCTTCATTATTTCATTTCCTTTATTTTCTTTAGTAAGTGCTTCTCGTTGAACTTCTTTGATTTGTGAGTTGAGATTCATGCGAATTTTTATATTCATTGCTCGAACTCGAATTGGTTCTCGTTCCTTTCTGCTTAAAGCATCGGCCACCACGTTCGCCTTTCCGGGATGATAACGAATTTCACAATCATAGTCGTTTATTAACTCGACCCACCTACGTTGCCTCATGTTCAATTGTTTCTGATCAAAAATATGTTGAAGGCTTTTATGATCAGTAAACACAGTGAATTTAACCCCATACAAGTAATGTCTCCACATCTTCAATGCAAACACGACTGCTCCCAGTTCTAGATCATGCGTCGTATAATTTCGCTCGTGAATCTTCAATTGTCGGGATGCGAATGCAATAACTTTCTTCCGTTGCATAAGAACACAACCAAAACCTTGTCGCGAAGCGTCACAATATATTTCAAAATCATCGTTCCCTTCTGGTAACGATAAAATAGGCGCCGTAGTTAACTTCTTTTTCAGTATTTGAAATGCGTTCTCCTGCTCCGAGGTCCATTCATATTTCTTTCCTTTTTGCGTTAACGCTGTCAACGGCTTAGCTATTCGGGAAAAATCTTGAATAAACCTTCTATAATAACCGGCTAAACCCAAAAATTGACGTATCTGCGTTGGTGTCTTAGGAGTCTCCCATTTTTCAATAGCTTCAGTTTTTGCTGGATCAACCTGAATTCCTTCGCTATTAACAACGTGACCAAGAAATTGCACTTCTTTCAACCAGAAAGCACACTTAGAAAATTTAGCATAAAGTTGTTCTTTTCTCAACAACTCCAGTATCAACCTTAAATGCTCTTCATGCTCTTGCTCACTCTTGGAATAGATAAGAATATCATCAATGAAAACGATAACAAACTTATCTAAATACGGACTACAAACTCGATTCATGAGGTCCATGAATACAGCTGGCGCATTCGTCAATCCAAACGGCATAACCAAAAATTCGTAATGACCATAACGTGTCCGAAAAGCAGTTTTCGGAATGTCCTCTTCTTTGACGCGTAGTTGATGATAGCCCGATCTTAAGTCGATTTTTGAATAAACACATGATCCTTGCAATTGATCAAATAAGTCATCAATTCTCGGTAGTGGATACCGATTCTTGATAGTTAACTTATTTAATTCACGATAATCTATACACATCCTGAAAGATCCATCTTTCTTCTTAACAAACAAAATTGGAGCTCCCCACGGTGAAGTACTCGGTCGTATGAATCCACGGTCCAGTAATTCTTTTAACTGACTTTGAAGTTCTTTTAACTCGGACGGTGCAAGTCTATATGGAGCACGAGCCACTGGTGCAGCTCCTGGTACTAAATCTATTTGAAATTCTACCGATCTAAATGGAGGTAATCCCGGCAATTCTTCCGGAAAAACTTCAGGAAAATCTCTTGCCACAGGCACGTCGTTGATGCACTTTTCTTTCTTTTCGACTTTATTAACATGTGCTAAAATAGCGTAACATCCCTTTTCTAAACACTTCTTGGCTTTCAAATAGCTAATGAGTTTTAGCTTTGAATTACCCTTCTCTCCATAAATCATCACCGGTATTTTATCCTTACCAGGAATACGAATTGCCTTCTTAGCACAAACAACTTCCGCTCCTATTTTGGACATCCAGTCCATGCCGACTATTACATCAAAACCTCCTAATTCTACGGGTATTAAGTCGATTTTAAACGTTTCTCCGGCTAGATTTATTTCACAACCACGACAAATTTTATCGGCTTTAATTAGTTTACCATTAGCTAACTCAATCCAGTACTTAGCATCTAGAGGTAATGATGAACAATTCAATTTAGTGTAAAAATTTATACACACGTAACTTCTATCGGCGCCAGTATCAAATAAAATAGATGCTGATAAGTTATTAATGGTAAACGTACCCGTAACAAGCTCCGGGTCTTCTCGTGCCTCTCTAGCATTAATAACAAACGCTCTTCCACGTGCAGGTTCGCCATTCTGATTCGGGCACTGGCTCTTATAGTGACCTTGTTTTCCACACCCAAAACAAGTAATGTTAGCCAAAGCAGTTCTATTTGCGTTGGTGGCAGGAGTCTTGTTACCATTTGCATTTGTAACGAGAGCCTTACAATCTTCAGCAAGATGTCCCTGTCGATTGCATTTGGTGCACAACACACTACAGTAACCAAAGTGATGTTTGTGACAACGGTTTCATAAAGGACTTTGTCCTTTGTAACCAAAGCCTGAACCGCTACCCGCACCTTTCGGGGTTTCTGGTTTCTTAAAAGATTGCTGTTGGTAACCTCGATCATAATTTCCGTTCCACTTCCTTTTGTTACTCGATACCTTCACCTCAGTAGTGAATGCTTTCTTATCCAGAATGACCTGATCCATTAACTCGTTCGCCATGGTTATAGCTTCATGAATTGTCTTAGGTTTCGACGCCGTAACGTTTGCCTTGACCTTTTTGGGCAAACCACCTTTGTACATTTCAATCTTCCGTGCTTCGGTTGGAACCAATTCAGGACATAGTAAAACCAATTCCATGAATCGCTGATTGTAGTTGGTGATTTCAGTACCAACCACCTTCAAACTTCGTAACTCATCTTCTAACTTAATAACCTCATTCCTTGGACAATACTCGGTGATTATCATTGCTTTGAATTCTTCCCATGGAGTATCATAAGCTACATCTCCTCCTACCGCCTTCACATAATTCTTCCACCACGTGAGTGCACTATCTTGTAAAGTGCACGATGCATACTTGGTCATGTCCTTTTCAACACAACCACTGATTTTAAACACAGTCTCCATCTTTTCTATCCATCGGGTTAAACCGATAGGTCCTTCCGTTCCACTGAATGATGAAGGTTTGCAAGCTTGAAACGTCTTGTAGGAGCATCCTACACGAGGATTTGGATTAACTGCAGTAGCTCTTGCAGCTTCGACCCATAGCATTCTATCGTTGACTCGCTGGTTGATGAAGTTCTCGACTTCTTGTTCCGTCATTCGGTTCAATCGCGCCATTTCCTAATGAAAGAAAATAATTATTCACATGGATTATTATAGATGTAGTGTGTATTTATAGTACATTATAGCTTGTTAATAATATGAACCAGGTATTATTATAAAAGCCTTTTCTTCTTATTAGCGTTTTATAATTATATCTAGGGTAGTACCTACCCGTTAATGTTCATACTTAATAGCTTAGTACAGAACCAATTACTACAATCTAAATAATACTTAACCATGGAAAATTATTGCATTTCATACTTCGCTATTTTACATATGCTTACATCAAACTTTAAACAAGCCACACTAATAATATTATACAAAACATTATGTGATTCCATGGTTTAATACGGTAGCGCATCATTTGGTCTATTTCCCAAAACATTTATGTCCAGGGAATCCCCCAACGCGAATCCTAGCTGTCTTCCTACGTTTTGGCTGAGGAGCCGAAGAACTAGACGCCGGGATAGCACTAATAGGAATAGCGGGGATAGGGGTGGTAGTGTTTAGTGGAGTTGGTGCTACATCATCCTTACTAAACTCGGGATTTGAATTTTCTAATTCATTAGCCTTTCGTTTCTTTCCTAGTTCGAACTCGTCTTTTGTAATTTCCTGTATTTCTTCCTCGGGTTCACTTTCCTCCTCGGGTTCACTTTTCTCTTCGAGTTCACTTTCCTCCTCGGGTTCACTTTCCTCCTCGGGTTCACTTTCCGGGTTCTCTATAGTTGGTTCATCCGGAATTTGTGAGTCTTCCCCAAAAATACCACTTTCGTCATCGGATATGTTAATGACTGAAACACAATCTGAAGGTTCTGATTCGGAGTCGCTGAATGTGATAATAAGTTTCGAGCCCGACATCTATCACACAACAACTAACCCATTAGTACTTACATAATATTTACACATAAATTTTAACCAACAGTGATAAGCAATGGTTTTTAAAATCAGACCCGGTCAAAGTCCAGACTTTACTAATGTATCCTAACGACTTATCGGTTAGACACACTAATGCAAACCTGGTTCGCTAAGACCACCGCTCTGATACCACATGTCATAACCCGTCCTTAACCATAAGAACGCGTTAGATAACGTATGATTTCATTGCGAGGTATTGACCTCTATATGAGACATTTTTAAAAAAAAAACTGCATATATTATACATTACAAACCACAACCATTATTTTTGTTACAACCTTAGGACAATAAAAAGAAGATTAACGTTTAGCGATAATCTTCGACTTACAAACTTTACAAATGATGACAACAACACGGTTTCTAGCATATTTTACAATACAACATCTCGGGTATGCAGTTTTATTTTTGACACAAACATGCGTACGCAAGATCCTGGTTAGATCCAACATGATGCAGCGGAAGCTTTAGAAATCACCTGAGAATAGACATGTTTTAAAAGGTCAACATAAAGTTGGTGAGATATAGGTTTAATGCCGGCAGCAATATATATATAGACCACAAGATTTCGTATATAAACAGTTTAATAAAAGTATTCTAAGTGGGTGAGCACTTGATAACCATACTTAACATTTTCACGTCGCATATTCCCTTTAATATGAAATCTTACTACACCGTACCAAGTGTAGTCACAAAACGAAGTACTGTGCAACCGTTGAATACTGGTCGTCCAGTCCGGTTGGGGTTGTCAGGCCCGATAGATCTATCAACAGGATTCGCGTTTACAATACCGCTGTAAATATTAGTTACCAAGCTACAGGGAAGTATGCCAGTGGTACAACTCAACGTAGAATATATTTTTCAGTTACTTGTGTCCATATCGTAAAACATAAAATACATGTATTCTCATCCCGAAATATTTAGAGTTTAAAAATGGGACTATATACTCACTCTTGTCTTGATGATATAAATAATTTGACTCGGTCTTCCGGTTGATATCACGAACCTATCCATATATAATATATCAATATGTTTTCATTTTTAAACAAACGTTATAAATATATACTTGTTATACTTTTAATACTTTGAATAATTCCTTAGTCCGTAGTTAGCAGTCCGATGTTAGTAATTCAATTTTAATGGTTCATTTTTAGATGTTTAATATACCCGCAATGAAATAAATAAAACCCCCAACGAAATAAATAAAACCCCATCGTATATGTATTGGTCGAGATTAATCTTGACCCATGGTACCGGTGTTGTCAAATGACGTGTTGCGTACAATCATGGGATCTTATGATTAATCTTCTCGTGTTGCTTACGGGTGATCCTGAACCATATGAAATTGAATTATGAGTACATATATATATAATATCATGTTATCTTATAAAGATGTGATTTTATGTAAATTTTTCCAATGAATCCCGAAGTCAATTAAGTCTTGGATAACCAATTTTGTTTCGGTCATAGTTTCTTCGTTACAAGTCCGTTTTCGTTGATTCAAATTGCCATCTTCTTGGATCGAGTTCTTCTTTAAGACTATGAACTGTAAATACCTTGGTTTGTATTCAAAATCATACGGCATAGGTGAAAGTTTAGTGAAACATATGAAGTTAAACATTTTTGTTACAACAAAATCATTTAATGACCATTTTTCCAAAAATACTTATACTTTGAAAAACCAAGTTTTACCTTGTTAAATTAACATATAAATAAGTTATGTTACATGTCTTGAAGTATTTTAAAAGTTAAGTTAGAAGGATCTATTTAGTTTGCAAACAAGTTTGAAAACATTCAAACTATGTTCTTGTTGTTAAACTTTTGTACCACAAAATAAGATAGCTATATATATATGAATTGAATAAGGTTATGAACATAAATTCTACCTCAACTTCCTTGGATTAAGTTGCTGTAAAAGAAGAGTAAGAAGCTAGAATCAAAAGGGTGATAGAAGTGGATGAAAGATTGGAAGTAAGTTGGTGTTCTTGGAAGGTTTTCTTGAAGTGTTTTTGTATGGTTTTCTTATGGTGTTTTAGTATGGTTTTTGAAGCTAGATCTTCATGGAACTTTGCTGGATTGTTGAAGGTGTTTAAGGCTTCAAAGTATGTGTGTGTTTTGGCTAGAAAGTTGAAGTAAAATGAATGAAGATGATGATACATATAAAGGCCTTAAAAAAAACGTGGCATTAGGTGTTCATGGACAAAATTCTAGTTTGTAATCTTGCTAATTAGTCAAGTAATCATCCAAAAGTAATTACCTAGCTCTAAGGGCATGAATAATGGCTGGTTAGGTGGTGATTTTGATGTGTATTTACTATTAGTAAATACGTATAGGAGCTAGGTATGATACGAGTACAAATACTCTAGGTATACGTATAGAAATTTTGTGAAAAATGAAATGAGGATTCAAATATAGCTATCTTTTGTGAATACACTTATATGGTTTTATGTATTTAAGTTCTTTAAAAGTAATTAAATACATTACTTATACAATATATGTATAACATTATAAGTCTTAAGTATATATGTCAAATAACGTTACGTATTGTTATCGTTTTGAAAACTTAAGTTAGTAGTTTCAAAATACACATATAACTTGTTGTTATTAATATAAAATGAGGTATTAAAACATTCTTTAATCATGTTAAATATGTATATATACATATATATACACAAACGTATAATTATCATATATTGTATAGTTCGTGATGTCATCGGTCAAACTAGACGGTCAAACGTTGTGTAAAACTCTTTTCGGAAATATAAGTCTCGACAATTTGGATTGCTTATCATGTTGGCAAGGTTTAATTTATGTAAATATTAATCTTATAAGTATAGAATGATCGAAAAAGTGCGGGTCGTTACACAATCTCAATTAATATATATAAACATGGAAAAGTTCGAGTCACTACAGATAAAACAAGAAGGAATGAACGATGACGCGCGCCATCTATCATTCGACGAGCTTTGTAATTACAAACTGGGTATTTTCAATCACTTTTCTACACTAATCACCCTCATGAATTTATAATTAGAGTCTGATTTCATGCAAATGAGGACATTGCATGATCTCATGATCTCAAATGAGGACATTGCATGAATTTATAATTAGAGTCTGATTTTATGAAAATTTGAAAAATTTTCAACTAAATGAATTTAAAATCATGTTTATATATATTTATGAACGATGAAAATTAGGTGTTAATACCGAAATTATCGTTACCTCGGAAAGGACATAAATTGAGAAACACCCTAAAACGATTGAATTCATTTAAAATGGAATAAAGGAGAATAAAAAGGAAAAGAAAGAAACTAAGTGTGGGGAGAATCTACCAAGTTATTCAATTAAAAAACTATATATCACATGTTTCTGTAAAGTTATTGCAGCTACTTTTGTTTTGGACGATTTTAATCAGTTTTACCCGATTTACTGTAATATATTTGAAAGAAAAGATGGATCTACACGATGAATCAATTCCATCATTAAAAGGAAGTAAAGTCTTCCAAAAAAGACACGCGCTTCTTGATTTAGGTCAAGAAGTTGTCGTCCAGACCAGCTGTAGGTTGACGAAAAATCTAGAAAAGTCATGTCTAAAATCAGCAGGAAATCCACGGACCACATCATCAAACAGGTTCGCCATGTGGTCAGACTTATCCTAACCATGAGAGGATCTGTCTCGTAAAATGGGGAGGGCGCCGTGCAAATTAGCTTGATAAGACTAATGAATCAGATCCCCAGAAAGGATAATCTCCTTAAAAGATCAAAAATCAGCTTTTAAGACTGATATTACTCAATCCTTGAGTTTGACCTTAAAGATTGAGAATTACAAATGCATGGAATTCAATGATATCTAAACTCGAGCTTGAACGAGAAAATATTTTGATCAAAATTAAAACCGATTTGTTTTCTGAAAACCCATTTTCAATGCGTTCATTACCATTGAACGTAAAATCCTAGAAATTCACCTGGAATTCATTAGGTCACCTGAACCAAATTGGATGTCAACCGTAAGAACGGTGGTTGCATAGCATGGTCGAAGACAGGACCTTGTGCCAGACTGAAAAAATTATAGGATGATCTTTACTATTGCTCCTACAAAGGATAGTACTAGCATCCGAGACGTTTATAGACCATAATTAAAAGCATGTCAGGGGACATTGCCTTAACAGTTGTTTGTTCAACGCTTTCCTTTACAACCGGACGGTAGTTTACCGAAAGGTAATATACGGAGCAAGTATACTGGATGTGTTGCTTTCCTAATACAAGGTTAGCAAGTGGGTGACACAAAACCATAAGTTTTGAGCTAAATTTTCAAATCTGAAACCCACAAAACCCACAAAAATATTTTGCAACACCGGTGAAGGGTTATTCCGGAAAACTTATCTAGGGTAAAAGCTAGATTGAATTTTCAAAGATCAAATGTTTTCATAAAGATCCAATTTCCTTAAGGATCTACATTTTCATAGTCATGTGGAATGGTAAACCACCTTTCAAATGTGCACTTTGCTTAGGAAACCGAAAGTAAATCGGCTATTTGATTGCAAGTGTCGTTGACCTAAACCCGAGGCAACTGTGGATGACACACCCACCTTTAACCATGGTTCTATCGTTACTATCATTGTTTATACCACCATATCAAAATCACTAATGTACAAAGTGTGATGAATAAAAAAGTGATTCATGTATGTTTTTATTTCAAGTTCTGTATTGCTTGAGGACAAGCAACGCTCAAGTGTGGGGATATTTGATAAGACTAAAAAGGAACATATATTTCATAGCAATATCCCTCCTAAATAATAGGTTTTCATATGTAATTGTAATATATTTTCACTGTAATTGTTTAAATAAATAAGTGCAAAGACAAAAGGCGAAGACGAAGATTTGAAGACAAAAACGTCCAAAAAGCTCAAATCTACAAGATACAATCCAAGTGGTTCAATTTATTGATGAGAAACATCTCAAAATGACAAGAGTACAAGTTACAAAATGCAAATTAATTGTACGCAAGGACGTTCAAAAATCCGGAACCGGGACATGAGTCAACTATCAACGCCCGACGCAACGGACCAAAAATTACAAGTCAACTATGCACAAGAATATAATATAATATATAAATAATTATATTAATTATTTATATTTTATATTTATATATAAATTATGTCGACAAGCAAGGTTCCAAAATTGTGTGAGCTGGATTTTCAAACTCCACGACTCGCGGAGTTTGCAGGCTTAAAACTCCACGACTCGCGGAGTTTGAAAAATCAGAATTTCCCTATAAAATGAACGAGCTTCTGCCGAGTTCAACCATCCCCAATATCAATCTCTCTCTGATATATATATATATATATATATATATATATATATATATATATATATATATATATATATATATATATATATATATATATATATATATATATATGATATAAAATAGTTTAGTTTTATATTAGATTAGTTTGGGTTAATGTAAAGGTTATTTTACGGGTTTTAAAGGCGAAGCTCTGTCCGTGTAACACTACGCGATAAATAATCAATGTAAGCTATGTTCTCCTTTTTAAATTAATGTCTCGTACTTAAGTTATTATTATGCTTATTTAAGACGAACTAATCATGATGTTGGGCTAAAAATATTAAAATTGGGTAATTGGACTTTGTACCATAATTGGGGTTTGGACAAAAGAACGACACTTGTGGAAATTAGACTATGGGCTATTAATGGGCTTTATATTTTTTTAACTAAATGATAGTTTGTTAATTTTAATATAAATATTTACAATTGAACGTACCTATAAATAACCATATACACTCGATCGGACACGATGGGCGGGATATTTATATGTACGAATAATCGTTCATTTAACCGGACACGGGAATGGATTAATAGTCTATGGAATTATTAAAACATGGGTGAAATTATGTACAAGGAAACTTGGCATAATTGATAACAAAGTATTAAAACTTTGGGTTACACGCAGTCGATATCCTGGTGTAATTATTAAACAAAGTATTAAAACCTTGTTACAGTTTAAGTCCCCAATTAGTTGGAATATTTGACTTCGCGTATAAGGATAATTTGACGAGGACACTCGCACTTTAAATTTATGACCGATGGACTGTTATGGACAAAAACCAGACGGACATATTAAATAATCCAGGACAAAGGAAAATTAACCCATTGGCATAAAAATAAAATCAACACGTCAAACATCATGGTTACAGAAGTTTAAATAAGCATAATATATTTTATTTCATTTTTCCTCGTACTTTTATTTATTGTCATTTTAATTATTGTTATTTATTTTATATTATTATTTAAATATCATCATTTACTATACGCTTTGCTTAAAATATAAATCGACAAACCGGTCATAAAACGGTAAACCCCCTTTTATATATTATTATATATAATTATATATATTTTGTACAAATATAGTTGTTTAAAAATATAGTGTGCAATAAGCCTGCTCCCTGTGGAACGAACCGGACATACTAAAAACTATACTACTCTACGATTAGGTACACTGCCTATAGTGTTGTAGCAAGGTTTAGGTATATCCCATTTGTAAATAAATAATTAAAACTTGTGTAATTTGTAACGTATTTCGTAGTAAAATATAGTACTATCACGTACACCTCGCACGACATCAACATGCTTAAAACGTCAAAAAAATTGTTGGAGAGTTATAGGTTTAACCTACATCATAATAATAGACCACAAGATTTCATTTTTATAACACATCTCTTATCAAGCATTTCGCAAACTGCATAGAGATAAAAATCATTCATATGTTGAACACCTGGTAACCGACGTTAACTTAATGCATAGAATATCCCCAAAACAGAACCTCTCGTCTGTATAATAATCTTGAAGTACTAAACCATCCATAACCTGAATGGGGGTTGTTAAGCCCAATAGATCTATCTTTAGGATTCGCGTCAATTAGGGGCCATTTCCCTAATTCTTAGGCTACCAGACTTGAAGGGCGATATTCGGTTTAATAATCCAACCATAGAATGTAGTTTTGCGTACTTGTGTCTATTTTGTAAAATATTTATAAAGCTGCATGTATTCTCATCCCAAAATATTAGATTTTAAAAGTGGGACTATAACTCACTTTCACAGATTTTTACTTCGTCGGGAAGTAAGACTTGGCCACTGGTCGATTCACGAACCTATACAAATATGTACATATATATCAAAGTATGTTCAAAATATATTTACAACATTTTTTAATACGTTTTAATGTTTTAAATATTTTCAGTCAGCTATCCTCGTTAGTAACCTACAACTAGTTGTCCATAGTTAGATGTACAGAAATAAATTGATATATATTATCTTGACCCAATCCACGACCCAGTGTATACACGTCTCAGGCTAGATCTGTAACGACCCTGGGTTTTCCAACGTTTATTTATTAATAATTGTTATTATTAATACTTGTGAATTATTGAATGTATGTTATTACATTTACTCGTTACCATGATTGATCATACATGACTTTTGAATGCCCGACACGTCTTTGTGACATACGTACACTACACGAATAATATTTTAAGATATTATTTACATTCATGATTAAGTTTTATTAATTATTTTAATTAACTATGGTTATTAGTTAATTACTTGGGCTTTGTTGGAATTAATTGTAAATTAATGGGACTTGGGCTTTAATTAATGGTAGTGGACTTAAAGAGCCCACCCTACCTCTTTTATGGACTAGTTTAGCCCACCTTAAGGTGTAAGTAATACTTTAGAATGAAACTAGTTAGTTTTATGCACAAAGAATCTTGTTACACCATGATCCCCATGCAAGCAACTCTATTAACCAACTTTTAAAGACTTTAACATGCTTGATCTAGTGAACATTTCCCTTCCTCCTTCCCCCATGTTGGCCGTCGGTTTTGGACTCCATGAGGAGTGTTTTTGTTTCAATTTTGCTAACTTATTATTCCCATTCTCTCATTCTCAAAACACATACACAAAATACTTGTAATTTCTCTCAAGCTTTTCCCTCTTTTTCTCTCCATTCTTGTAAGTAACAAGGCTCCTTTTTCTCTTCTTGTTCTTCATCAAAACCGAACCTAAGACAACATATCATCATCATCTTTTGTTTTGTTACTTGTCTTGATTATTGTTTACTTACTTACATGTTACAAGAATCAAACTCTTTAGTTTGATTCTCCATATTAACTTGTATTTACAAGAACACACAAGAACTTAACTTACTTGTTATGATTCTACATTTAATTCCTTAAAAGATTGTAAGTTTATGTATTGAAAAGCATATTTGTAATTCATGTTAGTAAACTTTAAAGTTTACTTTCTAAAGATCAAGACTTAGGCTTGAATCTTTAAAAGTATGAAACACATGAACTTATTTCTTGTTTGCTTAGTTTATTTCTTTATATTATGTACTTTAATTTCATGTTTGTTGGTTTAAATGGTCAAGTATTACAAGTTAGTCTTGATCTCATACTTTCTTGAACTAAAATTTACTTTAAAAGTTCAAGAACATGTAAGTAAGCTTTCTTTAATTATAACTTGGTACACTTATGTTAGATCTAGACTTTTGGGTCTAGGATCTTCAAGATCTAACTAAAAACTATGTTCTACAACTAAGATCTTGATTTTATAAGTTTATTTTCAAGTTGTAACTTAATATTAGTTTTAAAGTTCATGTATGTGTTAGATCTAAGACTTTGATGTAACCTTGGTTCATCAAACTTCATAAAACTCTTAAGTGAGTTGTGCTACATGTCTTAGACCTACACTTGTGTCATAATAGTCAAAACTTGGTTAATATTACTTTTATATTTCATGTATGTGTTAAATCTAAGACTTTGATGTAACTTTGGTTCATCAAAACACTTGCAACACTTAATTGAGTTGTGCTACTTATCTTAGACTTAAACTTGGGTTATGATGGTCAAAACTTGGTAAAGATGATGTAAACACATCAACAAGTTGTACACTTGAAGCTATATGCATCAAAGATGAGGACCGTGATAAGCATCGAACACCAAGAACCTACCGGACCTACTGTTTTACTGTTTCTGTGTCTGACCCGTATGACTTGGGCTACTGTAAATATGATTTTCAGATATCTCTGTTCAAGTAGATAACTTTTCATTTAGGACTCGTCTTAATCCGAGTTACGGTTTAGGATTTATGGCCCTCCGATCGTCACTATGTCTTTTAACGTTGTGCAGAAAAATTCTGACCTACTCGCACTTAGACCGTCGCCACGGTCAAACGAAGACGAGTTTGCTTCTGGGAGTTTTACCACAACTAAAGGACTCATATATGGAGCCATGACCACTGGTCTCACCTTATTTCAGTAGGTATTGAGGCCGTGGTGACTGATCCAAGTCAGCCTTTGTTTTAAACTCTTTTCATGAACGAAACTTACTTTACACCTTTTGTTTGATGATGAATGATGATGACCCTTAAGACCTCATTTATGTAAATTTAAACCTATTTGGACGATTTATTGACTTAGTACTATTTGACTTAGGTTGAGGTCTTTCCGAACCTACACACTTGCTTATTTCCGGAGTCATACTTTACCGCTACTTTATCATTGTAAGTTATAGCATTCCCTTTTTACTTTAACTATTTTGGGAACTGAAAATACATGCGCATTTTACGTTTTACATACTAGGCACGAGTACTTAAACTTATATATGTGTGGGTTATACAACGGCATAAACATTCCCTTTAGCTCGGTAACGTTTAGTCATTGGTTTTTGAACCGGTGAACGCGAATCTTAGATATGGATCCATAGGGTTTGACATCCCCACTTGGGCTAGTAGCGCTAGCATTTAATGAGTGTTTAATACTTCGTAAACATACGCACTTGCCAAGTGTACTTTCATGGGGTATAAACGTTAAGTTAGTTACCAAGTGCCCACGGTTAAACATATACTTTATCATACAGATTTGGATTACTGTTTGAAACGCTCTTTGTAGCACTGAAATCTCATGGCCTACCTTACATTACTGTTATACTTAAACTATAGCTCACCAACCTTTGTGTTGACGTTTTTAAGCATGTTTTTCTCAGGTGCTTAAGGTTGCTTCCGTTGTGTACTAGTCTTGCTGTAGACACCCGCTGCTTTAGAGATGTCACTGCATAAACTACTTTATCTTGCATTCAAACTTTATTACTTTTGAAACTATGATTTGTAACGACCTAAGGATCACGCACTATTATATTTGCTTCTGTTCATTGAAGAATACTTTGGTTGTAAAACATTTGACGTTGGTTATGACGTCACCTTTTATCATGAATGCAAACTCGTTTTGAAATAGCATATAGTGTTTGACCTTGTAATGATCCTGTTGTTGATGATTCGTACACGATGGTTTTGTACGGGGCATCACATTTGGGATCAGAGCATTGGTTGTAGGGAATTAGGTTGCATTAGTGAGTCTAAGACCGACCCGAGTAGGATTCACTAATAGGACTAGTCTACAACTTGCTAGTTTACTTGTTTCCGCTGAATTTACTGCATGCTGCTGCTTATTTTTACTGCTATATGCTGTATGCTATTACACGATTTCACTACTGCAGGCTATTATCTGCTTTCGATTGCATGATACTTGTCGTTATTGCCATGCTACTTACTGTTATACATGATTTCGACTGTTGGCCTAATATGTGCTTGCTTTATGACTTACTGACATGGAAAATTTATTTTTCCTTGTTCAGATATCGGATATTCCACTTGCTATCATTTTGGGCAGTTCAGACTCGTCAGCCACCCCACCTACTGCTGCTGCCGACACACCAATCACGTTGCCTACTAGTGACCCCGACGCTTCATCTTCCGGAGCTAGCAGCCATGCGCCTGCCCCAGTGGTTACTTCTAATGGAACCCAGGACCCTCCGGAGATTCCAGCTCCATCTGCCCCCGGACCCTCGGTGTCACAGCCCCGCTCTGGTGAGATTGTGATTCCCGCGAAATTCGGGGAAGGTCCATTCCGTAACCGGTATCGCCATTGGTGCCGACGCGCCCCTGATGGATGTCTCATTCCGATCGAACCTGCCCGTTACCGACAGATGATAGCCACCCAAGGAGGGCCGCCCGTGCAGTCACCACTACATGATTCGGACGACCCATCATCCGCTCATTCTTCATCCGATGACTCATCCACAGACGACTCGAGTGACAATGACTCCGACGGGGAGGACCCTGATGCACCTGTACAGCCACCCTCCACCCCGCCGAAGAAGCGGTATCGCTTCGACGGTACTATTATTCCGGGGATTAACGGAGGACGAGCATTCACTGACGCATTTGGTCGGCGTCGTAGGGTTACTGCCCGTAAGCGGCTTGTGCCATACCTTGCTGACCCACTCATGCGTATGGCACCCCGTTACGTATTGACTATTTCTGGAGCCGGACAGTCTACATCTGCACCACCGGCACCACCCGCACCACCTGCACCGCCAGCACCGCCAGCCCCACCATCTCCCACTGTCGAGGAATTGACAAGGGAGGTGGGGATCCTCCGAGCCCGAGTTACTGAGCTCGAGGACCAGATGTCCCATGTATTGGACATCCTACACCCACCTTCACTGTAGGGCTTTTGTATTTAGATTTCATTCTGTAATCTAGTTGTAGTTTTATGTTTCACTTATGTATTGTACGAACTTATACAGATGTATGCAACTTATTATTAATGAATGGAACTTTGCGTTATTTAATTCTTGCACGACGTTCTATTTACATTACTGTACGATGATTCTGTGGTATTTGTACCTAGATGTGTTATTTAAAAACATGTGATGTGTTGATTCCGTGTTGGTTACATATACTGTATTATTATATATTAAATGCTGAATTTTGAATTGAGTCAAAATTTTTGTTTAGAACACCATGGCCAACGGACGATCAACACCTACCACCGCCCAAATCGAGGAGATGATTGCCGAAAGGGTAGCCGCAGCCATTGCGGAAATGCAACCCCAAGCTCCACCGCCACCGCCACCACCACCGGTTATTCAGCCCATTCGTAATGGGTGTACGTACAAAGAATTCCAAAGCTGCAAACCCCACAACTTCAGTGGAACAGAGGGGCCGGTTGGTCTCACCAGATGGTTTGAAAAACTTGAATCTGTGTTCCAAGTCAGCAGCTGTTAAGAGGAGAATAAGACCAAGTTTGCTTCATGGATGCTGTCTGATGGCGCACTAACGTGGTGGAACAGGTTGGCGCTAGCAAAAGGTATTGATGAGGCATTTGCTACCCCACGGGAGGAATTCAAAGGGGCCCTGATTGAGGAATATTTCCCTAGGACCGAGATCCAAAAGATGGAGATGGAATTCATGCAGTTAAAGGCCGTTGGGAACGACCTTGATGGTTACAACAGGAGATTTTTGGAATTAGCCCTGATGTGTCCGACAATGGTTACACCGGAGTTTAAACGAATGGAAAGGTACTTCTGGGGACTTCCTAAGAGCATTAAGGGAAACGTCACCTCGTCCAAGCCACCAAATGTCCCGGAAGCGATGCGCATGGCGCATACTTTAATGAATCAAATCACCATCGATGAACCGGAGAAAACTAAGTCTGAAGCAGGTAGTAGCGAGAAGTGCAAATGGGATAACAACAGAGGAAGGACCTATGATCAAAACCTGGCGAAATGACATGAGGGTTTCAGAGGAAACAACAACGGTGAAAACCCCAATCCGAACACCAACTCAAACCCGAACTACAAGGGAACCTTACCACAATGCAAGCAGTGCTACAAGCACCATACTGGGTATTGTAATATTGTTTGCGAAAAGTGCCAATGGATTGGGCATATCGGGAAAGACTGTAAGGTCACCACTTTGAATGGGAAGCCGAACACCAATGGACCGAAAAAGTGCTACGAATGCGGACAGATGGGCCATTTCAAAAATGCAAGCCCCAACAAAAGAAAAGATGGTGGACCACCCCGTGGTAGAGCTTTCAATGTTAATGCAAGAGACGCCAGAGAAAACCCCGACTTGGTGACAGGTATATTCACTATCAACAATCTTTTAGCTTCTGTCATATTTGATACCGGTACCGATAGAAGTTATGTATGTAGACATTTTTGCGATAAGATTAATTGGTCATTAGTCCCGTTAAAAGAGAGTATGCTTGTCGAGGTCGTCAACAGTAAACTTGAAAAAGTTGATCACATTAGTCGAGGAGCTATTATCAACATAGCTGGTGCTGATTTCGAAATTGATTTGATAACCATCAAATTGGGAAGTTTTGACGTGATCGTCGGTATGGATTAGTTGAGCAAGATAAGGGCCGATATTATCTGTGGAGATAAAGCTCTTCGTATACCACAAGGAGATGGTGAGCCACTGATTATTTACGGAGAGAGATGTACCTCGAAGCTGAACCTCATTAGTTGCGTGAAAGCGCAAAAGATTATGAAGAAGGGACGTCTTGCTGTCCTAGCGCATGTGAAAACGGTAGAAACTGAGGTGAAAAGCGTGAACGATGTTCGAATTGTGAACGAATTTTCCGATGTCTTCCCTGAAGAATTGCCTGGATTACCGCCGCCGAGAGCAGCAGAGTTTCAGATCGACTTAATGCCAGGAGCTACACCTTTAGCTCGCGCACCTTATAGACTCGCACCTTCCGAGATGCAAGAATTACAGAGTCAACTACAAGAGCTGTTAGATCGAGGATTTATCCAACCAAGTTTCTCGCCTTGGGGTGCACCTATTCTGTTTGTGAAGAAGAAGGATGGATCCTTCCGTATGTGTATCGACTACCGTGAACTCAACAAATTGACAATCAAGAATCGGTATCCTCTTCCCCGCATTGACGATCTTTTTGATCAACTACAAGGATCTAGCATTTACTCAAAGATCGATTTGCGATCCGGTTATCACCAGTTGAGGGTGAAGGAAAGTGACGTGATGAAAACTGCATTCAGGACCCGTTATGGTCATTATGAGTTTCTCGTGATGCCATAATGTTTGACAAATGCACCTACCGTGTTCATAAACCTCATGAATTGTGTCTGCAAGTCGTACATGGATAAGTTTGTTATCGTCTTCATAGATGATATCCTCATCTACTCTAAGAGCAAAGAAGAGCATGAGCAACACCTCCGACTAGTACTTGAACTCTTAAGACAAGAGCAACTTTACGCCAAACTCTCCAAGTGTGAATTTTGGTTGAAGGAAGTCCAATTTCTGGGTCATGTTGTGAGCGACCAGGGTATCAAAGTTGACCCCGCCAAGATTGAAGCTATCAGCAAGTGGGAGACCCCCACTACTCCAACTCACATTCGCCAATTTTTAGGTCTCGCCGGTTACTACTGAAGGTTTATCGAATGTTTCTCTCTGATTGCGCGTCCTTTGACCACGCTGACTCACAAGGGCAAGAAGTTCATCTGGGAACCCGCACACGAATCAACATTCCAAACTTTGAAGAAGAAGTTAACCACCGCACCTATATTATCACTTCCTGAGGGAAGTGACGACTTTGTTGTTTATTGCGATGCTTCGAAAAGCGGTTTTGGTTGTGTACTGATGCAACGATCAAAGGTTATCGCTTATGCCTCCCGACAATTGAAGATTCACGAACGGAACTACACTACTCACGATCTCGAACTGGGAGCCGTCGTATTTGCGCTCAAATTGTGGAGACATTATTTGTATGGGACTAAGAGCACTATCTTCACCGACCACAAGAGCCTCCAGCACATCTTTGATTAGAAGCAACTAAATATGCGACAACGATGATGGATCGAGACATTGAATGACTACGATTGTGAACTTCGTTATCATCCTGGCAAGGTCAATGTTGTAGCTGACGCTTTAAGCCGAAAGGAGAGGACGACACCTCTTCGTGTTAGGGTTCGGAACATCACCATTCATTCGAACCTCAACAGAAAGATCAGAGTAGCCCAAGATAAGACTCTCAAGGAGGAGAATATATCTCATGAACATTTGAACATACTTGTCTCTTGATTCGAGGTTAGGGAGTCTAGACTCCGATGTTATGCCGGAAGAATCTGGGTACCTCTTTATGGAGATCTACGGAACCTTATACTTGATGAAGCACACAAATCGAGATATTCGATTCATCCTGGAGCGGGCAATATGTACCACGACCTTAAAGAACAGTATTGGTGGCCAAATCTTAAGAAAGACGTTGCAACCTATGTTGGTAAGTGTTTAACTTGCTCAAAAGTTAAGGTCGAGCATCAGAGACCTTCTGGGTTACTTCAACAACCGGAAATCCCGCAATGGAAGTGAGAAAGGATAACTATAGATTTCATCACCAAGCTACCAAAGACGGTGGGCGGATACGATACCATCTGGGTTATTGTTGACCGCCTTACTAAATCTGCACACTTCCTAGCGATGAAGGAAACGGATACGATGGAGAGACTTGCTCAATTATACATCAAAGTGGTTGTATCTCGTCATGGTGTACCTTTATCGATCATCTCAGATCGCGATCCCCGTTTTGCTTCCTGATTTTGGCGTTCCTTACAAGAAGCCATGGGAACCCGTCTCGACATGAGTACTACTTATCATCCACAGATCGATGGGCAAAGTGAACATACGATTCAGAACTTGGAAGACATGTTGCATGCATGTGTCACTGATTTTGGAAAGGCCTGGGAAAGGCATTTGCCGTTAGCCGAATTTTCTTACAACAACAGTTATCACTCAAGCATTAATGCCGCACCTTTTGGAGCATTGTATGGCCGCAAGTGCCGATCTCCTATTTGTTGGGCCGAAGTAGGCGAAAAACAAATCACCGGACCCGAGGTAGTCCATGAAACCACGGAGAAGATTTCTCAGATTCAAGCTAGACTTAAGACTTCTCGTGACCGTCAAAAGAGTTATGCCGATCTTAAACGTAAAGACTTTGAATTCAACGTCGGAGACCGGGTAATGTTGAAGGTTGCACCTTGGAAAGGTGTGATTCGCTTTGGAAAACGCGGAAAGTTGAACCCGCGATACATTGGTCCTTTCGAAATTTTGGAGCGTGTTGGACCCGTTGCTTACCGTTTGGATCTACCAGCACAATTGAGCTCAGTTCATCCTACCTTCCACGTGTCAAACTTGAAGAAGTGTCTTGCTGCACCCGAACTTATCATACCACTTGAAGAACTTACTATTGATGACAAACTCCACTTCGTGGAAGAACCTGTCGAGATTATGGACCGTGAGATCAAAACTTTGAAACGTAACAAGATTCCGATCGTCCGAGTACGATGGAATGCCAAACGAGGACCTGAGTTTACCTGGGAGCGAGAGGATCAAATGATGCAGAAGTATCCTCACCTTTTCCCAGCTCCTCCATCTCCCCCAGCTTAAAATTTCTGGACGAAATTTTCTTTAACAGGTGGGTAATGTAACGACCCTGGATTTTCCAACGTTTATTTATTAATAATTGTTATTATTAATACTTGTGAATTATTGAATGTATGTTATTACATTTACTCGTTACCATGATTGATCATACATGACTTTTGAATGCCCGACACGTCTTTGTGACATACGTACACTACACGAATAATATTTTAAGATATTATTTACATTCATGATTAAGTTTTATTAATCATTTTAATTAACTATGGTTATTAGTTAATTACTTAGGCTTTGTTGGAATTAATTGTAAATTAATGGGACTTGGGCTTTAATTAATGGTAGTGGACTTAAAGAGCCCACCCTACCTCTTTTATGGACTAATTTAGCCCACCTTAAGGTGTGAGTAATACTTTAGAATGAAACTAATTAGTTTTATGCACAAAGAATCAAGTTACACCATGATCCCCATGCAAGCAACTCTATTAACCAACTTTTAAAGACTTTAACATGCTTGATCTAGTGAACATTTCCCTTCCTCCTTCCCCCATGCTGGACGTCGGTTTTGGACTCCATGAGGAGTGTTTTGGTTTCATTTTTGCTAACTTATTATTCCCATTCTCTCATTCTCAAAACACACACAAAATACTTGTAATTTCTCTCAAGCTTTTCTCTCTTTTTCTCTCCATTCTTGTAAGTAACAAGGCTCCTTTTTCTCTTCTTGTTCTTCATCAAAACCGAACCTATGACAACATATCATCATCATCTTTTGTTTTGTTACTTGTCTTAATTATTGTTTACTTACTTACATGTTACAAGAATCAAACTCTTTAGTTCGATTCTCCATATTATCTTGTATTTACAAGAACACACAAGAACTTACTAGTTATGATTCTACATTTTATTCCTTAAAAGATTGTAAGTTCATGTGTTGAAAAGCATACTTGTAATTCATGTTAGTAAACTTTAAAGTTTACTTTCTAAAGATAAAGACTTGGGCTTGAATCTTTAAAAGTATGAAACACATGAACTTATTTCTTGTTTACTTAGTTTATTTCTTTAAATTATGTACTTTAATTTCATGTTTGTTGGTTTAAATGGTCAAGTATTACAAGTTAGTCTTGATCTCATACTTTCTTGAACTAAAATTTACTTTAAAAGTTCAAGAACATGTAAGTAAGCTTTCTTTTATTATAACTTGGTACACTTATGTTAGATCTAGACTTTTGGGTCCAGGATCTTCAAGATCTAACTAAGAATTATGTTCTACAACTTAAGATCTTGATTTTATAAGTTCATTTTCAAGTTGTAACTTAATATTAGTTTTAAAGTTCATGTATGTTTAGATCTAAGACTTTGATGTAACCTTGGTTCATCAAACTTCATAAAACTCTTAAGTGAGTTGTGCTACATGTCTTAGACCTACACTTATGTCATAATAGTCAAAACTTGGTTAATATTACTTTTATATTTCATGTATGTGTTAAATCTAAGACTTTGATGTAACTTTGGTTCATCAAAACACTTGCAACACTTAATTGAGTTGTGCTACTTATCTTAGACTTACACTTGGGTTATGATGGTCAAAACTTGGTAAAGATGATGTAAACACATCAACGAGTTGTACACTTGAAGCTATATGCATCAAGGATGAGAACAGTGATAAGCATCGAACACCAACAACCCACCGGACCTACTGTTTTACTATTTATGTGTCTGACCCATATGACCTAGGCTACTGTAAAGATGATTTTCTGATATCTCTGTTCGAGTAGATAACTTTTCATTCAGGACTCGTCTTAATCCGAGTTACGGTTTAGGATTTATGGCCCTCCGATCTTCACTATGTCTTTTAACGTTGTGCTGAAAAATTCTGCCCTACTCGCCCTTAGACCGTCTCCACGGTCAAACGAAGATGAGTGTGCTTCTGGGATTTTTACCACAACTAAAGGACTCATATACAGAACCACGGCCACTGGTCTCACCTTATTTCAGTAGGTATTGAGGCCGTGGTGACTGATCCAAATCAGCCTTTGTTTTAAACTCTTTTCATGAACGAAACTTACTTTACACCTTTTGTTTGATGATGAATGATGATGACCCTTAAGACCTCATTTACGTACATTTAAACCTATTCGGATGATTTACTGACTTAGTACCATTTGACTTAGGTTGAGGACTTTCCGGACCTACACACTTGCTTATTTCCCGAGTCATACTTTACCGCTACTTTATCATTGTGAGTTATAGCATTCCATTTTTACTTTAACTATTTTGGGAACTGAGAATACATGCGCATTTTACGTTTTACATACTAGGCACGAGTACTTAAACTTATATATGTGTGGGTTATACAATGACATTAACATTCCCTTTAGCTCGGTAACGTTTAGTGATTGGTTTTTGAACTGGTGAACGCGAATCTTAGATATGGATCCATAAGGTTTGATATCCCCACTCGGGCTAGTAGCGCTAGCATTTAACAAGTGTTTAATACTTCGTAAACATACGCACTTGCCAAGTGTACTTTCAGGGGTTATAAACTTTAAGTTAGTTACCAAGTGCCCACGGTTAAACATATACTTTATCATACTGATTTGGATTACTGTTTGAAACGCTCTTTGTAGCACTGAAATCTCGTGGCCTACCTTACATTACTGTTATACTTAAACTATAACTCACCAACCTTTGTGTTGACGTTTTTAAGCATGTTTTTCTCAGGTGCTTAAGGTTGCTTCCGCTGTGTACTAGTCTTGCTGTAGACACCCGCTGCTTTAGAGATGTCACTGCATTAACTACTTTATCTTGCATTCAAACTTTATTACTTTTGAAACTATGATTTGTAATGACCTAAGGGTCATGCACTATTATATTTGCTTCTGTTCATTGAAGCATACTTTGGTTGTAAAACATTTGACGTTGGTTATGACGTCACCTTTTATCATGAATGCAAACTCATTTTGAAATAGCATATAGTGTTTGACCTTGTAATGATCCTGTTGTTGATGATTCGTACACGATGGTTTTGTACGGGGCATCACAAGATCACAACTCAAAGTATATATATTTTTGGAATCAACCTCAACCCTGTATAGCTAACTCCAACATTACTGCATATAGAGTGTCTATGGTTGTTCCAAATAATATATATAGATGGGTCGATATGATATGTCAAAACATTTACATACGTGTCTATGGTATCCCAAGATTACATAATATATTAGAATACATGTATAATATAATATAAGTTATCTAGGATATGATTTGTATAGATTTGTTACCAATTTTCACGTAGCTACAACAAGTAAAAATATCTAATCTTGTTTTACCCATAATTTCTTCGTTTTAAATCCGTTTTGAGTGAATCCAATTGCTATGTGAAAGGACCCGTTCATATACATTATAAACGATTCACAATAGTTGATTACATCGCGAGGTATTTGACCTCTATATGATATATTTTACAAACATTGCATTCGTTTTTAAAAGACAAACTTTCTTTACAACGAAAGTTGACGGCATGCACACCATTTCATAATACATCCAACTATAATTGGCTTAATAATAATCTTGATGAACTCAATGACTCGAATGCAACGTATTTCAAAATATGCCATGAATGAGTCCAAGTAATATCCTTAAAATGAGCTAATGCACAGCGGAAGATTTCTTTAATACCTGAGAATAAACATGCTTTAAAGTGTCAACCAAAAGGTTGGTGAGTTCATAGATTTATCATAACAATCATTTCAATATATTAATAGACCACAAGATTTTCGTTTATAAATTTATGTACACTCGCAAGTGTATAAAAGTATTCTATAAGTTGTAGGCACCCGGTAACAAGCCTTAACGTTCATGTTTTACCCTCTGAAGTACACCAGATCAGGTGTGTTTAAAATAACCTCGAAGTACTAAAGCATCCCATAGTCAGGATGGGGTTTGTCAGGCCCAATAGATCTATCTTTAGGATTCGCGCCTACCGTACATAGACAAGTAGTTTCATGTTACCAAGCTAAGGGTATATTTCTGGTTTAAACCCACATAGAATTAGTTTTAGTACTTGTGCCTACTTCGTAAAACATTTATAAAACAGCACATGTATTCTCAGCCCAAAAATATATATAAAAGGGAGCAAATGAAACTCACAATACTGTATTTCGTAGCAATTATGTATATGACGGCACTGAACAAGTGCAGGGTTTGTCTCGGATTCACGAACGTATCAATATTGTGATTCAATATTGCAGGAAAGTACGTAGATGCAACGAAAATGATAAACGTTAGGTTAACCTCACGAGCAACTACCCTCGATCAATACCCATAACCTCCATAGCTATAACCCATAATTTCCTTAGCTCTATCCCGTTTGAAAACTTATTTTGAAATCGTCTGAGTATAACTCCGTCGTAGTATTTTATGTATACTAATAATATCTTGAAATAATACAAAGAAAATATATATATGTAATTCGATTGAGAGAGTTTAGAGAAATATATTTTCAAGTTTCTATGAAATAATGAAACCTATTCAATTCTATTTATAATAGATTTTTGAATTATTAAAGTGAATTATTAAAGTATGAATTATTAAAGTGAATTATTAAAGTATGAATTATTAAAGTGAATTATTAAAGTGAATTATTAAAGTATGAATTATTAAAGTGAATTATTAAAGTAAATTATTAAAGTATGAATTATTAAAGTAAATTATTAAAGTGAATTATTAAAGTATGAATTATTAAAGTGAATTATTAAAGTATGAATTATTAAAGTGAATTATTAAAGTATGAATTATTAAAGTTAAAGTAAAGTAAAAGTAAAGTAAAGGTAAAGTTAAAGTATAGTAAAAGTATAAAAAACTATGTATGTATAATACGCGTATAAATATATATAATATTAATTTAAATCGTTATATATATTTAATGAAATAAAATATAAATATCGTTATATTTATTATACTAGTTAAGTAATGAGTTGTCAAAAGTGATTCTAGATATTTATAAAAGTTATATACGTTTTAATAATAAAGTTCTTTTTAAACTGAAAACGTCTTTGTACGTTTGAAAATAGATTAATAGAATATTATGGAAACCAATTCTCCACTAACTTTTGTCTAACTTTCGTAAATGACACTTTTTGTTTTTATTTATAAATAGCTTTACAAATTATTCTGAATATTGTTAAGAGGAATAGATTTTCTCAAATCATAGTGGACCTCTCAACAGAGACTTGTAATCATAATTCAATGTTTCTGATAATTCAATCATTTAATATATATTTTCTCCGTCGAAAATCATATTGAAACAAATACGTTCGTGTAAAGTATTATACGTTTAATACTTCATTAATATTCTCAAGTTACAATATATATATACATATACATATCTATTTATATATAACGATTCGTGAATCGTCGGAATTTGGTCGAGGTTATAATGAATGTATGAACACAGTTTAAAATTCTTGAGATTTAACTTAACAAACTTTGCTTATCGTGTCTGAATAATATAAAGATTAAAGTTTAAATTTGGTCGGAAATTTCCGGGTCGTCACAGTACCTACCCGTTAAAGAAATTTCGTCCCCGAAATTTGAAAGAGGTCATCATGACTAACAATGAGAATGTTATTATAACGATTATATAGTTTTATCATGTTCAAGAAGAATGGATAAAATAATTCGATTACTCGAAGCGTATGAGTGAAGTTATCGTAAATGAATGAAATAAGATAATAGTGATTCGTCGTATCTTTTGACGTCATCACGATTGATCTCCGAAAAGAAAATCTTTGTAATCTATATTGGATTTGATTATTCGGCGATTAAGGAAATTATGATCCTCTTCGAATTAATGTGATAATCCATTTTGATTTCTCTGTCGGATATTTCACTATAAATCCACCTCATTTGTTTTCTTACAACTCACACCTTCTCAACTCATATTTTAAAGTATTTGTCAATATGCTTCATCCAGTGCTGATTCTTGATATACTCCTCACTTTCATATCTGTCGCTCTTCTTTTTCATCTGCCTCTGGAAGAATCTATTTACTTCTACTATACTCTTAGTTTTATAGTGTTTTTAGTTCTCCCGTGTCTTTATATTGCTATATGCATTGATATATACGGTTTGTGATTTCTGGGTTGTTGTTGGGTTTTATATCTTCCCTTATATTTCAAAGTCCTTACTTCTTCTATAATCATTGTCATCCACAGTTAATGCTCTCTTCTATTTGCTATGATTTATACTCCCATTTCTAGTTCGGAGCTTTGTCCTTTCATTTCTTCTTCTTGCGATTAAGCACCGCTTGTAATGGTCCAGAATTCGCAGATATAAATTTCGGAATGAACATTGTTAATGTTCTAGGAAGGAAATTGTAATGACACGATCTTGACTTGTCAAATTACCAGAATACCTTGAAAACGGCCGAATCATCAAGAAATATTTTCTTGATATTTAGAGATCAAAGAGAATACAAGAGTCGTGTAACATAGCACATGATGACGTTATGATCTGTGAATCATCATGTTCCATTTAGAAACTCAGCATGAATTACTGTAATATAATCACGTTGATCAAGTGTCATTATATTATACTAACTCATGCTTCAGCTCCCAACACTTCTTCAAGAATATTCCTATTTTAAACTCGAATGTTTCAGAATTTAGAAACTAAAATAGTTTCTTTTATGATATAATACAGATAGCGCGAAGAGGTAAATGATTTCAGATAAGAATAATTATAAAAATATCTTCAGAAGTATGGATGATATTTATAATGAAAGATACGATGATATCTTAGAATGTCTAATATCAGAGGATGATGAAGGATATTATCCGCAGGGATTTAGAGTCAGGAGCAAGGTATTCGTTAATGACTTCAGCAAGTACTGAATCATTTGGATTCTTTTCAGCCTTTGTGATTTGTCCACAGCCTCCTTCATACTTTGCTCAATCCGTTTTCCAGTTCCAAAGCTTCTCTTTTTCTGAGCTTTGCCAATATACTATCCTTTATCATCCAACTTTTTACTGTTAAGGTCGTTTACAGTTTTTGCTGCTTCATCAGCATTTTTCAAAATTTCGAGAACTGGTTCGCAGTTTAGGGTGTTTTTCAGAAATTTCTCATTCAAAGAATGTAAGTCTTGGAGGTAGACGTTGTGTGTATATGTAATTGTTGATGTAGACATGCTGCGTGGTTTTAAAATACTGATTGCTGATTCTCAATAATTGGTATGGCAATTCTTGTTATAAGGTACGAATGAGTATATGATAGGGTTTCGATAATTATAATGAATTTTTTTTTTTTTTTTTGAAAGTCAAAGATCAGTGAAGTTGTTGGTAAGTTTATTGCTAATGTGGTGAATATAAACGATTCCCCGGTAACGTTGGCGAAAGGGCAACGTATCTATTGAGGTTATAATAAGACTGTTTTGATTGAGAAGTCGAAGTTGACTTGCTGGAGATGTGACAAAACTGTCTATTTTGAAACGGAATTGAAAAGTTATTTTAGCTAGTAAATGCCAAAGGGTCTAACACGGATACGTGTCGAACTATGACTTGGGTTTTGAGAGTTTTTCAGGTGTATAACTGTGGGTAACATGTGGTTGGATCATCATCTCGATTGTTCCTTACTTGAAGTGTCTTCAGGAATTTCGAAGGGTTTGAGCACATATTGTAATCGTTAATACATATGATGTTCTAACACAGTTTTGAAGGCAAAGTATAGCTTTGAAAGATATAGGAATCTAAGAGTGATGATACTGGTTATATTTCGAATTGAATTATGCGATTTTAAAATCAGAATATGTAATTGAATTTGAATGAGTATGATTCTTTTGATTTATATGAAAGAATGGATATTGTTGTGAAAGTAGGGAGTATAGTTGATGATTGCTGAATCAGTTTCGAAAAATGTAATATATTAATTGTGAATTTATATATCTCTCGGGTATTACCTACCCGTTAAACAAATTTCACAATTAATATTTTGTACAAAAGAAGTTTATTACAGTCTTTATGAAAATATATGTGTATATTTTCTTTAGATGTAATATAGATTTAATGAGTTAATATTAAATTAAACTCATTTGTTTTATGGTTGGAACTAGAATTGAGTAATCCCTAAAACTTTATAAATTGCATAAGTATTTCTTAAATAATATTGAAATTATGAATCATTACTTTGTTATTTGTTGGTTTTCGTGAAATTCTTGTGAACTTCGCAAGGTACGAATGATGTTATTTGAAAAATTTCGAGTACATCGATGATGAAAGTGTAAAATCAAACATATATTCGAATAATACACTTGATTTATTATAAATTGGATTTTTTATTGAATTGAGACAGAGATTGTAATTAACGATGGTTAAGTTACGGACGAAGGACGTACATCATTGCATATTTGTAATATGAATTAACTGAATAGTTAAGATTCACACATAATAGCTTAGTACGGGAAGATTTATTATGGTTTAAAAATTTATACATATAAAATATACATATAAATCTTTTGATTGGAAATGAGTTAATACTTCATAACTCATTAATACAATATATTTGTTGTTGATTCGTAATGATGTCCACAATGATTCTTGAACTGACAGAGTTTGTGATGTTACAGGTGCTGTTGATTTTGACGATACTGACGGCACTGACTGTGTTGATGATGCTACGGTCCTGTTGATGCTGTTGGTAAAACAATTCTAGCTTGTAAATCGTACACCATTTTCGATCAAAGTTTCTACTCTACCATCTCCGTTCACTCATCCGATTTACGGTCAGAATTAAATAATCTCTAAGATTTTGGAGATTACATAACTGCCGCAGAGATATCTCTTCAATGAAGTTTATGAATTAATACTTCATCGTTTATTGTTGTTGATATTCCTGGATATTTACAGGGCGTATGACATTGATGTTTGAGATACATATTGTGATGTTGTGGTGTGGGATGTGGATGTTGTTGTTGGTGGTGGTGATGGTACTGTTGGTGTTGCTGATGGTGGTACTGTTTATGCTGCTGGTGCTGCTGCTGGTGTTTGTAACCTTTGCACCATATTCTCCAAAGCCACTACCCGAGCGCGAAGCTCGTTGACTTCTTCTATTACACCGGGGTGATTGTCGATTTGGACGAGCGGATAAATAAAATCTAGAATTTGGTGTAGTATGTAATCGTGACGAGATACTCTAGAAATAAGAGAGAAAATGGTGTTTCGGATAGGTTCGCTGGTAAGTGCTTCAGGTTCTTCGCCAAGAGGGCAATGTGGTGGATGGATGGGATCACCTTCTTCTTGTCTCCTGTAACGACCCGGAAATTTCCGACCAAATTTAAACCTTAAACTTTATATGTTTCCGACACGATAAGCAAAAACCTTAATATAAAGTCTAGAAAGTCTGAAATCTTTATTCGAATAATCAGTTACGCTCTGACTGTGCTCGACGATTCACGAAACCTTATGTGTATATAAGATATGTATATAATAATATGAAATATCATTTATTGTAATTGCTAGAATTAATTATGTACAATAATATTATATGATAATTATTGTTTAAAAATCATCTACATATATAAATAATGTATATATATATATATAGGGATCGAAGTTAGTTAGGTAAGTAGTTATAACCCTTGCTTAGCGATGCGATTCATATTTAGATATGTTTATATATATTAAAAGTAAATATAAATTAAAATATAATTATTAGTATTATTATTATTACTACCATTATCATTATTGTTATAAACTATAAATATTAATATCAATAATAAAATCAGTATTATGAAATTTATTTATTTAGTTATTTTTTTTATTTTCTCCTTACTAGTATTATTATTAATGTTGTTTTTATTATTACAAAACCTATTAAAATTTTATTCTTAATAATAATATAAAACAACTTATATTATTATTGTATTATGATGTATATAATTAATAACAAGTTAAGTCATATTATTATTAGTTAAATTATATTTGTAGTTCAGCAAATTTTTTTAAAAAAAGTCTGTTTTATTAATTATTATCATTATTAATTGTATTATTATTATTTATATATTAATTATTAATATAGTTATTATATATTAAGATATATAAAAGACTGTAGTAGAAAGATTCGGATATATGGATTGCTGGTTCTGATTAATACGCGTATTATATTGTCATTATCGGTTTTAACTTTATTTTTTTGTTTTTCTCTGGTTAACTATTTTCTTGTGAACATCTGTCGATTCATCTGTTGGCATAAATAACAGGTTTAGTTCACGCATTAGAGGGAGATCAAATGAGTTATTCTCCATTAACAGTCTATATCAAATCAGTTACAGTTTTATTTATTTTTGTTATATCTGTTTCGGTCTATACCTCTGTTTCAACTTGTTTAAATTCAACACACAAAAATCGAAATATTTGTTTGAAACTGGAATTGCAGAGTTGTTTGAAATCACCTAATTAAACTACCTGTAACGTATAAAATCTCAATTCATTCTATTGATTGAGAAATTTGGGATTGAAGTTCCGATTTATAAAAACCAAACAACTCGTTTTTTTTTAAATCCGTTCTGATTCTGATGTTTCCATTGAAATTGTTAATTCATAAAGTATCCAGAGACAATTTACAACATATCTTATTTAGGAATTTAGGACTAAAACACTTTAAAAATTCAAAAATTATTTTGAGTTTATAATAGGAACGAACGGGTCTGTTTTATATATTTTTTTTTTTTCGTTCGTCTGATATTACAAAGAAACCTCACTTCAGGTCGATGTAATAAATCTAAGTCATAATTCGAATTAATAAAATCAAGATTAAGATTAGGGATAGGAGACTGATCGATTTAGAAGAGGAAGAAGATGACAGATAACAGGAACAAGTTAAATACAAATGGGTTGAGTGTATAATCAGAAAAACAAGTTTAGTTGAGTGGTTAAGGGGATATGTCGGGATAGCAAGTGGCCTGGGTTCGATCCTCTTAGGAGGCAGGTAGTTTATTTTTTTCATTATTATTATTATTATTATTATTATTATTATTATTATTATTATTATTATTATTATTATTATTACTAAAAGTGATATTTCTTTAAAATCTATCATTTCTTTTAGTATTAAAAATTATTATCAAAATCTATCATTTCTTTTAGTATTAAAAATTATTATCAAAATCTATCATTTCTTTTAGTATTAAAAATTATTATCACTATCGTTATACTTATTCTAATATGATTATAATTAAGATATTGCAACCTAAAGATGTTTTATATAAAAATACACTTAAAATATATATAAAATAAATATATAATGAAATACACTTAAAATATATATAAAATAAATATATAATGAAATATATAAGATAATGACATAAAATTTATATCACCGAGAATAATATATAATTGATCGATTACGAGTACATATATTAATAATTATACAATTGATATAGGTTTGTGAATCCGAGGCCAACCTTACACATGTTCAATGATGTTATATGTATTTTACTACAAAATACAGTATGGTGAGTATATAGATCCCTTTTTAAACTTTAAATATTTTTGGGCTGAGAATACATGCGCTATTTTTATAAATGATTTACGTTATGGACACAAGTGACTAAAATTACGTTCTACATGGGTTTGAATCAAAAATCCCCTAGCTTGGTAACTTTAACTATTGGTTTCTGAACTGGTAGGCGCGAATCCTAAAGATAGATCTATCGGGTTTTACACCCCCACCCAGATGATGTTCTAGTAAACTAGAAGAACGGGTGTTTAGTACTTCGAGGTTAATGGAACGCACTTGATTCGGTGCACATATTATTATAACTCAGGGGTACACACTCTTGTTAAGGCTAGTTACCGGGTGCCCACTGCTTGGAATGCTTTACGTACACTTGCGAGTGTATTATGTTTATAAACTTTAAATCTTGTGGTCCATAGTTATAACGCTGTTAGCATCAAACCTATATATCTCACCAACTTTATGTTGACTTTTTAAAGCATGTTTATTCTCAGGTACGAATTAAGTCTTCCGCTGTGCATTAGCTCATACTAAGGACCTTACTTGGAGTCGATCATCGCAATGGAACCAAATGTTGAAGACTTCGTCCGGGAGGATAAGGTCGAGGTCCTCACAGGTGGTATCAGAGCGTTGGTCTTAGTGAACCAGGCCTTGCATTAGTGTGTCTGACTAGTAGTTGTTAGGATACATTAGTGAGTCTGGACTTTGACCGTGTCTACCTGCCAAAAAGTTTTGCTTATCATTTCTAGTCGGAAACCATCTGCTTATTATCTTTAGGGATTGCCTGCTTAAGTCTAGACACGTCTTATTGCATTTACTGCATTGATAGTGTATAGACAAATTCATATCCTAGTGTATCTATTACGGTAAACTTTGCCTAAGATTTTCCGTAAATTTCTCCGTAATTTAAGGGATCCTGGTACTATATATATATATTCATATTATGCATTTGAGTATACCATCCAACTCTCATTGCTCTCACTAAAGCTTTTCATACCAAAAATCTTTCTGTGATCGCGTACGATGGCCTCCACAAATCGACAAAGTCCCTCTGACTCCGAAGATAGTGTGACGGGAGCGCGCCAACCGATCAACTACTGTGATTTCTTTAGAAGGTGGGGATGGGTTCGCGCAATACTTACTCTATGGAGAATTGAAGAAGGTACTCCATATCATGAGCCGAATCTACCGCCTAATGTCGGAATACTCGACCCGCTCACCGGCGAGCCTGTTCGCAATACTGTTTATACCCTCGTTGCAAGAATTTTTCGTCTTGAGACTACCATTAACGGGACCAGAGAACATATCCAACCTCCATCTCACACTAATAACCGGCCAGGGTTAGTAGAAGAAGTCAACGAACTTCGCGCTCGAGTAGTAGTTTTGGAGAATACGGTGCAAAACTTAACAGCTCCAGCAACATCACCGGCACCAACATCAACACCAGTACCACCAACAACCCAAGTTTCAACATCACCTGCCTCAACATCTCATTCTGTACCTCGAGCCTAATCATCGTTTTACGTATCGTTCTATCTACTTTACCTTCGTTCTACATATCGTTCTACATCGATTATCTTCGCTTTACGTATCATTTTACCTCATTTATCTTCGTTCAACATGACGATTATGTAATTTCTAAAGTTTTAGAGATTATGTAATCTAGTATTAACGAGAAATCAAATGAGTTTAATATCCTATTGACTCATTAAATCCACGATTACATCCGAAGAAAATATATATGCAAGTATATTTTCATAAAGATTGTAATTAAAACTTCTTTCGTACAAACTGTTAATGATGAGAATATTTTAACGGGTGGGTAGTACCCGAGGAATATTTAAAATTCACATTAATAAGTTACACTCTACATTCTTTCCAATCTGATTTAACGGTCATTTACTATCCTACTTACAATCACCGATATACGTATCCGTTCATTTCAGAATAATCATTTCCATTCAAATTTCATATTTGGATTTTTACCTATCCGAATCCAACAAGTGGCATAAAGAAGAAAACATTGGATATAATAAAATTTGTTAGAAACAAACGAATTAACTAATTGAAATATTGTTAAGGATTCCACGCTAACTGTTCCGGCTAACTGTTCCCAGCTAACTGATTAACATTTAATTTATTGCAATTTACATTCTCGCAATTTACATTCTCGCAATTTACATTCTCGCAATTTATATTCTCGCAATTTTATTTACTGTTATTTAATTTCCGCACTTTACATACCGTCGGGACACGTATGCAAGGTTTCGACTTATCATATCGACCCATCTATATATATATTTCGGAACGACCATAGACACTCTATAGCTGGCTATACAGGGTTGAGGTGGATTCCAAAATATATATATGGTTTGAGTTGTGAGCGACACTGAGACCGGTACACGGGTCACGATATGTACTAATTAATTCGAATATTATATATTTAATTTATATATGAATTTATCGGACTATTGGACTGCTAACTATGGAAAAATAAAATGAATTAAAATATTGATTATAACATATGAAACTAAATAATTCTTCAAGTTTGCCACTTGATTTTATCCTAAACCTTATTTGTACCTCGACAATTACAATTCGTGTTTAAATCTTTCATAATTCTTGAAAACACCTCGATCGAGAAGTTGAACCCGCCGCACCTCGTCTATGGAAGAAAGAATTATGCATACATTTATGCACCTGAAAAACTTTCAAAACCAAAAGTTATAGTTAAAGCGTATTCGCGTCGAATTCCTTATCATTCAAAAACAAACATACGATTCCCTTTTCAAGAAGCTAATTTTATCACAGCTCCACTTTGACTTCTCAGTGAGACTACTCCTATTACAACCTCGATATTATACCTTGTCTTTTCGCCGTCGTTACCGGAGAACCTTTTATATTTCACAATATCATCAGCAGATGTACCAGCAACTCGTTATCCCTTTGACAAAACCCGCAATCAGTATTTTGAAAATCTTACAGAACTTCTTCAGTTATACCTAAAACGTTTATCGCTAAGAATTTCATACTTCGAATATGAAGTTACTGAAAAACACCCTGAACTGTGAAGTAGTTCTTGGAATGCTGATGAAGCAGCAAAAACCGTAAATGACTTTAATGGTCAAAAGTTTGATGATACAGTACAGTGTATTGATAAAGCTCCGAAAAGAGAAGGTTGAGAACTGGAAAAAGGTTTGAGCAAAATATGAGGGAGGCCGTTAACAAATCGTGAAAACTAAATCTGATTTCAAAGGATCCAAAAGATTCCGTACCTGTTGAAATCATTAGCAATACCTTACTTTACATTCTAAACCTTTGCAGACAAATCTTCCTCGTTATCCATCAATGATAGAAGATTTTCGATATCATCGTGCCTTCCATTATAAATATCCTCAATATTTCTGAAGATATTTTCATAAGTGTTTTTATCTGAGAATATTTATTTCTCGGTAATATCTGCGTTACAACATAAAAGAAACTGTGTTAGTTTCTAAATTCTGAAATCTCTAAGTTTAAAATATGAATGTTTTGAAGTAGTGTTGGAAATTGATGCATGGATTAGTATAATATAATGGAACTTGATCAACTTCATTATATTACAGTAACTCATGTTAAGTTTCTAATGGAATGTGATGATTCACAGTACCATCATCATGTGCATGTTACACGACTCTTACATTCTATCGAATTCCCAAACATATTAGGAACATATCATCTTGATGGTTCTACCTTTTCCAGGACATTCTGGTAACTGGACAAATCAAAATCGTGCCATACCATTTTCTATCTTAGAGCATTAACTATATTCATTTCAAATTTCATACCTACGAATTCCGAACCATTATTTGCTTGACTTGAAGACGAGAAGAGAAAACGAAAGTATGAAGTTCCGAAAAATAAGAAAGGATATAAAACCCAACAACCACCCATAAATTTCAAACCATGTATATCGATACAAATAGCAACATAGAGACACGGGAGAACTAGAAACCTTATAAACACAAGAGTATAGTAGAAGTAAATAGATTCTTCTGGCGGTAGATGAAAAAGAAGAATTATAGATATGAAAGTTAGGAGTATATTAAGAATCGGAATGGGATGGAGCATATCGACGAATGTTTTGAAGTAGGAACTAAGGAGAAAGAGTAGAAGATGTGAGTTGTAAAAAAATAGGGAAACGAAGGAGTAGATTTATAGTGAAATATCCGACAGAGAAATCAAAACGAATTGCCGCATTAAATCAAAGAAGATTCTGATCGCCGAAAAATCAAATCTTATTACGTAAGATTTTCTTAGAATCTCTTAAATTCCGGAAATTAATCCTAACCACGTCATCGGTTAAAACAATTCCATATTCACTCATTTCATTCCTTTGTGATAGCTTCACTCGTGTGCTTCACATGATCGAATCGTTTTATCCGTATCTTCCAATAATGATAAAACTCTATTATCACCCCATATTCGTCATGAAAACATTCCTATTGTTATTTATGACAACCTCTACCAAATTTCGGGGACGAAATTTCTTTAACGGGGGGGTACTGTAACGACCCGGAAATTTCCGACCAAATTTAAACCTTAAACTTTATATGTTTCCGACACGATAAGCAAAAACCTTAATATAAAGTCTAGAAAGTCTGAAATCTTTATTCGAATAATCAGTTACCCTCTGACTGTGCTCGACGATTCACGAAACCTTATGTGTATATAAGATATGTATATAATAATATGAAATATCATTTATTGTAATTGCTAGAATTAATTATGTACAATAATATTATATGATAATTATTGTTTAAAAATCATCTACATATATAAATAATGTATATATATATATAGGGATCGAAGTTAGTTAGGTAAATAGTTATAACCCTTGCTTAGCGATGCGATTCATATTTAGATATGTTTATATATATTAAAAGTAAATATAAATTAAAATATAATTATTAGTATTATTATTATTACTACCATTATCATTATTGTTATAAACTATAAATATTAATATCAATAATAAAATCAGTATTATGAAATTTATTTATTTAGTTATTTTTTTTATTTTCTCCTTACTAGTATTATTATTAATGTTGTTTTTATTATTACAAAACCTATTAAAATTTTATTCTTAATAATAATATAAAACAACTTATATTATTATTGTATTATGATGTATATAATTAATAACAAGTTAAGTCATATTATTATTAGTTAAATTATATTTGTAGTTCAGCAAATTTTTTTAAAAAAAGTCTGTTTTATTAATTATTATCATTATTAATTGTATTATTATTATTTATATATTAATTATTAATATAGTTATTATATATTAAGATATATAAAAGACTGTAGTAGAAAGATTCGGATATATGGATTGCTGGTTCTGATTAATACGCGTATTATATTGTCATTATCGGTTTTAACTTTATTTTTTTGTTTTTCTCTGGTTAACTATTTTCTTGTGAACATCTGTCGATTCATCTGTTGGCATAAATAACAGGTTTAGTTCACGCATTAGAGGGAGATCAAATGAGTTATTCTCCATTAACAGTCTATATCAAATCAGTTACAGTTTTATTTATTTTTGTTATATCTGTTTCGGTCTATACCTCTGTTTCAACTTGTTTAAATTCAACACACAAAAATCGAAATATTTGTTTGAAACTGGAATTGCAGAGTTGTTTGAAATCACCTAATTAAACTACCTGTAACGTATAAAATCTCAATTCATTCTATTGATTGAGAAATTTGGGATTGAAGTTCCGATTTATAAAAACCAAACAACTCGTTTTTTTTTAAATCCGTTCTGATTCTGATGTTTCCATTGAAATTGTTAATTCATAAAGTATCCAGAGACAATTTACAACATATCTTATTTAGGAATTTAGGACTAAAACACTTTAAAAATTCAAAAATTATTTTGAGTTTATAATAGGAACGAACGGGTCTGTTTTATATATTTTTTTTTTTTTCGTTCGTCTGATATTACAAAGAAACCTCACTTCAGGTCGATGTAATAAATCTAAGTCATAATTCGAATTAATAAAATCAAGATTAAGATTAGGGATAGGAGACTGATCGATTTAGAAGAGGAAGAAGATGACAGATAACAGGAACAAGTTAAATACAAATGGGTTGAGTGTATAATCAGAAAAACAAGTTTAGTTGAGTGGTTAAGGGGATATGTCGGGATAGCAAGTGGCCTGGGTTCGATCCTCTTAGGAGGCAGGTAGTTTATTTTTTTCATTATTATTATTATTATTATTATTATTATTATTATTATTATTATTATTATTATTATTACTAAAAGTGATATTTCTTTAAAATCTATCATTTCTTTTAGTATTAAAAATTATTATCAAAATCTATCATTTCTTTTAGTATTAAAAATTATTATCAAAATCTATCATTTCTTTTAGTATTAAAAATTATTATCACTATCGTTATACTTATTCTAATATGATTATAATTAAGATATTGCAACCTAAAGATGTTTTATATAAAAATACACTTAAAATATATATAAAATAAATATATAATGAAATATATAAGATAATGACATAAAATTTATATCACCGAGAATAATATATAATTGATCGATTACGAGTACATATATTAATAATTATACAATTGATATAGGTTTGTGAATCCGAGGCCAACCTTACACATGTTCAATGATGTTATATGTATTTTACTACAAAATACAGTATGGTGAGTATATAGATCCCTTTTTAAACTTTAAATATTTTTGGGCTGAGAATACATGCGCTATTTTTATAAATGATTTACGTTATGGACACAAGTGACTAAAATTACGTTCTACATGGGTTTGAATCAAAAATCCCCTAGCTTGGTAACTTTAACTATTGGTTTCTGAACTGGTAGGCGCGAATCCTAAAGATAGATCTATCGGGTTTTACACCCCCACCCAGATGATGTTCTAGTAAACTAGAAGAACGGGTGTTTAGTACTTCGAGGTTAATGGAACGCACTTGATTCGGTGCACATATTATTATAACTCAGGGGTACACACTCTTGTTAAGGCTAGTTACCGGGTGCCCACTGCTTGGAATGCTTTACATACACTTGCGAGTGTATTATGTTTATAAACTTTAAATCTTGTGGTCCATAGTTATAACGCTGTTAGCATCAAACCTATATATCTCACCAACTTTATGTTGACTTTTTAAAGCATGTTTATTCTCAGGTACGAATTAAGTCTTCCGCTGTGCATTAGCTCATACTAAGGACCTTACTTGGAGTCGATCATCGCAATGGAACCAAATGTTGAAGACTTCGTCCGGGAGGATAAGGTCGAGGTCCTCACATCTCCAATGATTAAGGAGGCTACGAACCCATCCCCAATTCATCCAGAATAGATGATGACTAATTGGTTGATCCATTCCGGTCACACTGCTTTCGGAACTTGAGTGGGATTCCATTTCGGAATCCGAGGGACTTGAACTAATGACGAATTCCATTTCGTACGATTGAATAAAGAATTTTTCGATATGAAATGATTTTCCGGCTATCGGGTGGTATTCTAATTATATAGAGCAAAAGGTTTCGTAGATTACGGAGGAATTTACAGAATATGTCAGGCAAAGTTTACAGTAACAGATATGCTAAGATATGAATTAGCGGATACGCTAAGATATGAATTTTGTCTATACACTATTCATGCAATCAATGCAATAAGATGTGTCTAGACTAAGAATGATAAGCAGGTAATTTCTGACAAAAATGATGAGCAAAACTTTTGACATGCAGACACGGTCGAAGTCCAGACTCACTAATGCATCCTAATGACTATCAGTTAGACACACTAATGCAGACCTGGTTCGCTAAGACCACCGTTCTGATACCAACTGAAAGGACCCGTTCATATACATTATAAACGATTCACAATAGTTGATTACATCGCGAGGTATTTGACCTCTATATGATACATTTTACAAACATTGCATTCGTTTTTAAAAGACAAACTTTCTTTACAACGAAAGTTGACGGCATGCACACCATTTCATAATACATCCAACTATAATTGGCTTAATAATAATCTTGATGAACTCAATGACTCGAATGCAACGTATTTCAAAATATGCCATGAATGAGTCCAAGTAATATCCTTAAAATGAGCTAATGCACAGCGGAAGATTTCTTTAATACCTGAGAATAAACATGCTTTAAAGTGTCAACCAAAAGGTTGGTGAGTTCATAGATTTATCATAACAATCATTTCAATATATTAATAGACCACAAGATTTTCGTTTATAAATTTATGTACACTCGCAAGTGTATAAAAGTATTCTATAAGTTGTAGGCACCCGGTAACAAGCCTTAACGTTCATGTTTTACCCTCTGAAGTACACCAGATCAGGTGTGTTTAAAATAACCTCGAAGTACTAAAGCATCCCATAGTCAGGATGGGGTTTGTCAGGCCCAATAGATCTATCTTTAGGATTCGCGCCTACCGTACATAGACAAGTAGTTTCATGTTACCAAGCTAAGGGTATATTTCTGGTTTAAACCCACATAGAATTAGTTTTAGTACTTGTGCCTACTTCGTAAAACATTTATAAAACAGCACATGTATTCTCAGCCCAAAAATATATATAAAAGGGAGCAAATGAAACTCACAATACTGTATTTCGTAGCAATTATGTATATGATGGCACTGAACAAGTGCAGGGTTTGTCTCGGATTCACGAACGTATCAATATTGTGATTCAATATTGCAGGAAAGTACGTAGATGCAACGAAAATGATAAACGTTAGGTTAACCTCACGAGCAACTACCCTCGATCAATACCCATAACCTCCATAGCTATAACCCATAATTTCCTTAGCTCTATCCCGTTTGAAAACTTATTTTGAAATCGTCTGAGTATAACTCCGTCGTAGTATTTTATGTATACTAATAATATCTTGAAATAATACAAAGAAAATATATATATGTAATTCGATTGAGAGAGTTTAGAGAAATATATTTTCAAGTTTCTATGAAATAATGAAACCTATTCAATTCTATTTATAATAGATTTTTGAATTATTAAAGTGAATTATTAAAGTATGAATTATTAAAGTGAATTATTAAAGTATGAATTATTAAAGTGAATTATTAAAGTGAATTATTAAAGTATGAATTATTAAAGTGAATTATTAAAGTAAATTATTAAAGTATGAATTATTAAAGTAAATTATTAAAGTGAATTATTAAAGTATGAATTATTAAAGTGAATTATTAAAGTATGAATTATTAAAGTGAATTATTAAAGTATGAATTATTAAAGTTAAAGTAAAGTAAAAGTAAAGTAAAGGTAAAGTTAAAGTATAGTAAAAGTATAAAAAACTATGTATGTATAATACGCGTATAAATATATATAATATTAATTTAAATCGTTATATATATTTAATGAAATAAAATATAAATATCGTTATATTTATTATACTGGTTAAGTAATGAGTTGTCAAAAGTGATTCTAGATATTTATAAAAGTTATATACGTTTTAATAATAAAGTTCTTTTTAAACTGAAAACGTCTTTGTACGTTTGAAAATAGATTAATAGAATATTATGGAAACCAATTCTCCACTAACTTTTGTCTAACTTTCGTAAATGACACTTTTTGTTTTTATTTATAAATAGCTTTACAAATTATTCTGAATATTGTTAAGAGGAATAGATTTTCTCAAATCATAGTGGACCTCTCAACAGAGACTTGTAATCATAATTCAATGTTTCTGATAATTCAATCATTTAATATATATTTTCTCCGTCGAAAATCATATTGAAACAAATACGTTCGTGTAAAGTATTATACGTTTAATACTTCATTAATATTCTCAAGTTACAATATATATATACATATACATATCTATTTATATATAACGATTCGTGAATCGTCGGAATTTGGTCGAGGTTATAATGAATGTATGAACACAGTTTAAAATTCTTGAGATTTAACTTAACAAACTTTGCTTATCGTGTCTGAATAATATAAAGATTAAAGTTTAAATTTGGTCGGAAATTTCCGGGTCGTCACACTATGGTTTCATTTTGAACTTAAGTTTATAAATATATACAGAAAAAGTATAAGTTTATTGATAATGCTAAAAACGAACATATATTTCATAGCATTATTCCTCAAGAAAGACAAGCTTTTAGTTGCAATTGTTCTATTTACAAGTGATATTCGTTTAAATAATAAAAGGTGAAGACAAAAGACAGATTTGACGAATTGAAGACGCAAACGACCAAAAAGCTCAAAAGTACAAAAGACAATCAAAGAGGTTCCAATTATTGATAAGAAACGTCTCAAAATTACAAGAGTACAAGATTCAAAACGCAAAGTACAAGATATTAAATTGTACGCAAGGACGTTCGAAAATCCGGAACCGGGACCAGAGTCAACTCTCAACGCTCGACGCCACGGACTAAAAATTACAAGTCAACTATGCACATAAATATAATATAATATTTAAATAATTCTTATAATTATTTAATATATTATATTTATTTAAAAATCCGTCGGTAAGAAAGACTCCAAAAGGGACTGAGCTGTAATTTCAAACTCCGCGACTCGCGGAGTTTGAAGGCCAAAAATGCCGCGAGTCGCGGAGCCCCAAGTTTTGAAAATCCCTATAAAAGCAACCGAATTCTGAGCATTTGATATCCATCATATATCCATCTCTCTATCTATATCGTATATATTTATATTTATATTTTAATTTTAATTTTAATTTTAATTTTAATCCTAATAATAAGGGTATGTTAGCGAATATTGTAAGGGTGTAAGTCGAAATTCTGTCCGTGTAACGCTAGGCTATTTTTAATCATTGTAAGTTATGTTCAACCTTTTTACATTAATGTCTCGTAGCTAAGTTATTATTATGCTTATTTAATCCGAAGTAATCATGATGTTGGGCTAATTACTAAAATTGGGTAATTGGGCTTTGTACCATAATTGGGGTTTGGATAAAAGAACGACACTTGTGGAAATTAGACTATGGGGTATTAATGGGTTTTATATTAACTAAACAATACCTTGTTAATTTAATATACAAACTTATAATTTGACGTATTTATATATAACCACATACGCTTTACTGGGTACGGTGGGCGGGATATCTATAAATACCAATAATTATTCATTTTACCGGATACGGAACTGGATTAATAGTTAATAGACTTATCGAAACAGGGGTGAATTACATTCAAGGGTAATTGGTGTAATTGTTAACAAAGTAGTAAAACCTTGGTTTACATGCAGTCGATAACCTGGTGTATTCATTAAACAAAGTATTAAAACCTTGTTACAATTCGAATCCCCAATTAGTTGGAATATTTGACTTCGGGAATAAGAATAATTTGACGAAGGCTTTCGCTCTTTATATTTATGACTGATGGACTATTATGGACAAAATCCGTATGGACATATTAAATAATCCAGGACAAAGGACAATTAACCCATGGGCATAAAACTAAAATCAACACGTCAAACATCATGATTACGGAAGTTTAAATAAGCATAATTCTTTTATTTCATATTTAATTTCCTTTATTTTATATTTAATTGCACTTCTAATTATCGCATTTTTATTGTTATTGTATTTAATTGTACTTTTAATTATCGTACTTTTTAATTATCGCAAGTTTATTTTATCGCACTTTTATTATTCGCAATTTCATTATCATTATTTACTTTACGCTTTAATTTAAGTCTTGTATTTATTTTTAATATTTTACATTTGGTTTTAACTGCGACTAAATTTTTAAAATCGACAAACCGGTCATTAAACGGTAAAAACCCCCCTTTATAATAATAATATTACTTATATATATATTTGTATTTTTATAAAAGTAAACTAATATAGCGTTAAGCTTTGTTTAAAAAAGATTCCCTGTGAAACGAACCGGACTTACTAAAAACTACACTACTGTACGATTAGGTACACTGCCTATAAGTGTTATAGCAAGGTTTAAGTATATCCATTCTATAAATAAATAAATATCTTGTGTAAAATTGTATCGTATTTAATAGTATTTCCTTGTAAACTTTAATAGTATTTTATACCCCTTAGCATTGACATCAAGTTATTTTTGGCGCCGCTGCCGGGGAATCTCTTAAAAGCCGGAAGCGTAACGCTAATAAAAAAAAAGATTTTTAGTTTACTTTTATTAAAATTCGTTTTTATAAAAATACGTTTTAAATATTCGAAAATATATAAAGAAAAACAAAAATATAAATATTTTTAGGAGTTTGATAAATATTTAAGTTTTATAAAGTTTCTTTAGTTTGTAAAAATATAAGTTTTATTTAATTTATTTTATAAATATATTTTATAAATATAAAAACCGAAAAAAAAAAATATATATATATAAATCTAGTTTTACGATTTTTATTTATAAAATTATAAAGTAATTCTATTTTTATTTTAGTTTTTAAATATAAGTTTTTATTATATATAAATTTTAGATTATAAAACAGAAAAATTTAAAACAGAAAATAAAAAATAAAAAAAAATAAAAAAGAAAAACGCGTCGAATATTTAAACCTGTCAGCTGAATTCTGGAACCCCGCGACTCGCGGGGTTTGCTGTTTAAAATACCGCGACTCGCGGAGCTTTTTCTGACACGCCTGCCAGAAACCCTAACTGCAATTAATACGGAGTAATAATTATTATTATTAATTAATTAAGATTTAGGTTTTGATTAAATTAATATTTAATTTTAATCATTTAGTTATATTAAGTTTTAATTAGTTTTATTTATATATTTAAATTAATACTTTTATAAAATAATATAAAAATAATATTTTTATAAAAAAATTGTACTTTTTACAACTTTTTGTATATTTTTATATTTTGTCCATTTTTAATTGTTTTAGCGTAATATTTGTAATTTTCGCTCATATTTAGTTTTAAACTTAGTTTTTGCCATAGTTATTTTTACTTCTAGATTTTTAGGCTTTGCCGTAGAATTCCGTAAGTGCTTTTTCTTTAGACTAAGATTTAGGTGCTTTAGAATTTTGCGACGCCTTTTTAAGTTTTAGCTTCTTTTTAAGTTATTTCCATTTGGGATTTAGTTTTTCCTGTAAGCTTTAATATTTGTAGACGACTTTTACCTATGTATCAATTATCATTCAAATTAGTAATCTCAATTTGCGATTATAATTTTAAGTTAGTTGTAGTAATAAGGTTAGATTAGTCAAGTGTTTTTAAGTTTTATAAGTTTCTTTTATTTTTCCGTCACCTTTTATTTTTCAACCATTTTTCTTTTTCGACATTTTTTCGACGAACTCTTTTTCTTTCTTATTTCTCGCTATTCTAGTTTTAGGACATAGATTTTTATTCTACTTCTTATCTAAATTTCTTAAAATTACGAAAATTTATTTTAAGTGGTTAAATTGATAGACATCAAAATTTTCTGGTTCGTAGTAATAGTTGGATTTGTACGTGGACCGGGTTATTGGAGCCAAACAGTCCTCAATTATATTGAGACCAAACGAATCCTGCCCCTCTGCTGCATCTTTTGGCTATTCGAAACGTGGGCAAAATCAGAAAAGTCTATTGATTGGATAACTTATTATAATTTTTCTTTCCTTTTAAAAACTAATAGGATATTCAGTGAATGCACCGAGCAAGACGTTCACCACCTGTAACTAGATCAAGACATTTAGCAAATATTACTGCCGTTGATTTTTCTTTAGAATCGTCATCCAGTCAACCAAGTACTTTAGTTCAAATTCCCGATAATCCATTTTTTGAACCCGACCTCACAATTGAGAATCCGGAGAATATTCAGGAACGGTTCGTAGATCCTGAACCACTAAACTTTCCTCCGGAACCACCAATCATTCAAACAGAGATTGTTGAGGAACGAACCATTAAATCAGAATCCTCTAGTGATTCAGATTCAACAAATTCAATTATGGAGAATCTGGAACCTTTAAGTATGGAAGACCGAATGAGAGCTAAACGCACTGGCCAAGGTCACGCAATTTCTCATCCAGACATTAATGCGCCAGATTATGAAATCAAAGGACAAATTCTACACATGGTGACTAATCAATGCTAATTTAGTGGTGCGCCGAAGGAAGATCCAAATGAACATTTACGTACCTTTAATAGGATCTGCACACTATTTAAAATCCGAGAAGTGGAGGATGAACAGATATATCTCATGTTATTTCCCTGGACATTAAAGGGAGAAGCCAAAGATTGGTTGGAATCGTTACCTGAAGGGGCGATCGATACATGGGACGTTTTAGTTGACAAATTTCTTAAACAATTCTTTCCGGCATCTAAAGCCGTAAGACTTCAAGCAGAAATTGTTACGTTCACACAGAAACCGAATGAAACTCTATATGAGGCGTGGACAAGATATGGAAAGTTATTAAGAGGATGTCCGCAACATGGTTTAGACACCTGTCAAATAGTACAAATATTCTACCAAGGATGCGACATCACTACAAGGAAAGACATAGATATAGCAGCTGGTGGTTCTATTATGAAGAAAACCGAAACTGATGCTTACAAAATTATTGATAACACTGCTTCCCACTCACATGAGTGGCACCAAGAAAAAGACATCGTTAGATCATCTAAAGCAGCTAGAGCCGATTCTAGCCATGACTTAGATTCCATTTCCGCAAAGATAGATGCTGTGGAGAGACGAATGGAAAAGATGACTAAGGATATTCACTCAATACGAATTAGTTGTGAGCAGTGTGGAGGACCGCATTTGACAAAAGATTGTCTCAGTATTGAATTAACAATGGAACAAAGAGAGAATATTTCATACATAAACCAAAGGCCTGGAAATAATTATCAGAATAATTATCAACCGCCAAGACCAATTTACAATCAAAACCAGAATTATAACCGAAATATTCCATACAACAACCAACAAGGTCCTAGCAATCAACAAGTATCCAATAATACTTACAACCAGCAAAGACCTAATTTTCAAAACAAACCACCACAACAAACCGATGATAAAAAGCCGAATTTAGAAGATATGATGACGAAGCTAGTTGAAACTCAAACGCAGTTTTTCACATCTCAAAAACAAACCAATGAACAAAATGCTCAAGCATTTAGAAATCAACAAGCTTCTATTCAAAATCTGGAACAAGAAGTAAGTAACCTAGCAAGGTTAATAGGTGAAAGAAAACCGGGAAGTCTACCTAGTGATACAAATGCTAACCCCCGGAATGAAACAGCTAAAGCTATTACCACAAGAAGTGGTACAACACTTAAACCACCTGAAATACCTTTAACTTCTGATGAAGCTATTCCTACTCCACAAGAACCACAACCTGATCAAGATAAGGAAAAAGAACCGGTAGTTGAAAAGGTTAATGAAGATAACACAGTTAAGGCTAAACCTTATGTTAAACCATACCAACCACCACTTCCTTACCCAAGTAAAATGAAGAAAGAGAAACTTGAAGCCGAGCAATCCAAATTCTTGGATATGTTTAAACAGATAAATGTAAATCTTCCTTTCATTGATGTGATTTCAGGAATGCCTAGATATGCTAAATTCTTGAAAGATCTAATCTCAAATAGAAAGAAAATGGAAGAACTCTCGGCTGTTACTATGAATGCTAATTGTTCAGCAGTGCTGTTGAATAAGATACCAGAAAAACTATCTGATCCAGGAAGTTTCACAATTCCATGTTTTCTGGGTAGTCTTAGTTCAATAGAAGCATTGGCAGACTTAGGTGCTAGTATAAATCTAATGCCGTATTCACTATACGCTAAACTAGACCTTGGAGAATTGAAACCAACTAGAATAAGCATACAACTAGCCGATAGATCAATAAAATATCCTAGAGGGATAATGGAGAACATGCTAGTTAAAGTTGGTACTTTAGTATTTCCAGTAGATTTTGTTGTTTTGGACATGGAAGAAGATTCTCAAGTTCCTCTCATATTAGGAAGACCATTCTTAAACACGGCTAAAGCAATGATAGACGTGTTCGGTAAGAAACTGACCCTAAGTATAGAGGATGAGAGTGTTACATTTTCAGTTGATAGAGCAATGCAACAACCGCAATCTGCAGATGATACATGCTATTATATTCAAACTATAGATGCAGATGCAGAATTATTAGAAAAATTTCCAGAATTACAAGGAACAGGAGAATGTTCTTTAGGAGAAGGTAATGAACAAATTGATGAAGCTGAAATGTTAGCTACACTTATAGCTAATGGATATGAACCAACAACAGAAGAAATTCAAATGCTAAAAGAAGAAGACAGATATCGATATAAATCATCGATAGAAGATCCTCCGAAATTAGAGTTAAAGCCACTTCCAAACCATTTGGAATACGCTTATTTACATGGTGAATCTGAATTACCTGTAATAATATCGTCTTCTCTTACTGAAAATGAGAAATCACAACTCATTTCTATGTTGAAAGCCCATAAACCAGCCATTGCATGGAAGATTCATGATATTAAAGGAATAAGTCCTTCGTATTGCACACATAAAATCCTTATGGAAGAAGGTCATAAAACGTATGTGCAACGCCAACGAAGACTAAATCCTAATATGCAAGATGTAGTTAAGAAAGAGATTATTAAACTGCTAGATGCAAGTTTAATTTATCCAATCTCTGATAGTCCATGGGTAAGCCCAGTTCAATGCGTGCCTAAGAAGGGTGGCATGACTGTCATTACAAATGAGAAAAATGAGCTTATTCCTACTAGGACTGTAACAGGATGGCGTGTATGTATTGATTATAGAAAATTAAATGACGCCACCAGAAAAGATCACTTTCCCTTACCTTTCATTGATCAAATGTTGGAAAGATTAGCCGGAAATAGTTACTATTGTTTTCTAGATGGATTTTCCGGATATTTTCAAATTCCAATAGCACCCGAAAATCAAGAGAAAACCACATTCACGTGCCCTTATGGTACTTTTGCTTACAAACGCATGCCATTTGGACTTTGCAACGCCCCAGCAACCTTTCAAAGGTGTATGATGGCGATTTTTCATGACATGATAGAAGAATGCATGGAAGTATTCATGGATGACTTTTCAGTCTTCGGTGATACATTTGAATCATGTCTAGTTAATCTTGAATGAATGCTTATTAGATGCGAACAATCAAATCTAGTTCTTAATTGGGAGAAATGCCATTTCATGGTTAAAGAAGGCATCGTTCTTGGACATAAAATTTCAAAAGAAGGAATTGAAGTGGATAGAGCTAAAGTAGATGTAATTGCTAAACTTCCACATCCCACCAATGTTAGAGGAGTTAGGAGTTTTCTAGGGCATGCCGGTTTTTACCGACGTTTCATAAAAGATTTTTCTAAAATTGCCACTCCTATGAATAAACTCCTAGAAAAGGATGCTCCATTCATCTTTTCCGATGAGTGTATCAAATCTTTTAATATTCTTAAAGAGAAACTCACTAATGCGCCGATCATGATAACACCAAATTGGAATCTACCATTTGAACTAATGTGTGATGCAAGTGATTTTGCAATGGGAGCCGTTTTAGGACAAAGGATTGAAAAATGATTTCAACCTATATATTATGCTAGTAAGACGTTACAAGGAGCACAAACGAACTATACAACTACTGAAAAAGAACTCCTTGCTATTGTCTTTGCTTTTGACAAATTTTGATCATATCTCGTTCTAGCAAAAATGGTGGTCTATACCGACCATTCTGCTCTTAGATACCTATTTTCAAAACAAGATGCTAAACCAAGATTAATCCGTTGGATCTTACTCTTACAAGAGTTTGATATTGAAATCCGAGATAAAAGAGGAGTAGAAAATCTCGCCGCTGATCATCTTTCTCGTCTTGAAAATCCCGAATTAGAAGTTCTAAATGAATCGGCCATACAAGACAACTTTCCTGATGAATATCTATTGAAGATAGATTATAAAGAAATTCCATGGTTTGCAGACTATGCAAACTACTTAGTTTGCGGATTCCTTGAAAAAAGATTATCGTACCAAAGACGAAAGAAATTCTTCAGTGATATAAAACACTATTTTTGGGAAGATCCACATCTGTTTAAAAGTTATCCCGATGGAATAATACGCCGATGTGTATTTGGAGATGAAGCTAGTAAAATATTAAGCCGATGTGTATTTGGAGATGAAGCTAGTAAAATATTAAACCATTGTCACACAGGACCAACAGGAGGGCATTATGGGCCTCAACTAACAGCAAGAAAAGTTTATGATGCTGGATTCTATTGGCCTAAAATTTACAAAGACGTACACCTTCTTTGAAAATCCTGTGATGCATGTCAAAGGGCCGGAAAAATAAGTCAACGTGATGAAATGCCACAAAATGTCATCCAAGTATGTGAAATATTTGACATTTGGGGTATTGACTTTATGGGTCCATTTCCAAAATCTCATAATAATCTATATATACTCGTAGCCATTGATTATGTATCTAAATGGGCGGAAGCACAAGCTCTCCCAACTAACGATGCATGAGTTGTAGTCAACTTTTTAAAACGTCTTTTTGCAAGGTTTGGAACACCGAAAGCTTTAATAAGTGATCAGGGTACTCATTTCTGTAATAATCAACTTGAGAAAGTTCTTAAAAGATATGGAGTAACTCATAAAATCTCCACCGCATATCATCCACAAACAAGTGGACAAGTTGAAAATACCAACCGAGCTTTAAAACGTATTCTAGAGAAAACCGTAGGATCAAATCCAAAGGAATGGTCCATTAAATTGGAGGATGCACTCTGGGCTTTTAGAACAGCCTACAAAACTCCAATTGGAACCACACCTTTTAGACTTGTTTATGGAAAAGCATGTCATCTTCCAGTAGAAATTGAACACAAAGCATTTTGGGCTTTGAAAACATGTAATCTTGATTTACATGAAGCCGGATGTCTACGATTAAGTCAACTAAACGAATTAGAAGAATTAAGGCATGAAGCATACGAAAATTCGTTAATCTATAAAGAAAGAACGAAGAAATGGCATGATAAAAGAATCAGAAGTTCAAAAGAATTTAAAGAAGGAGACAGAGTTCTTCTTTTCAATTCACGATTCAAGCTATTTCCTGGAAAATTGAAATCAAGATGGTCTGGACCATTCATAGTCAAAAGAGTTTTCCCATACGGAACGATAGAATTAATAAATTCAAATGGAATTGAATTTAAAGTTAATGGTTACAGAGTTAAACATTACATACATGGTCTGATGGAAGTTGACAATGAAGTTAATCATAATTTCACCACCCAAGAAAACCTTCAAAATGAAAACATAAATATGTTATCAACAACATATGAAAAATCAAAACTGGAATATAGGGAGGATTCAAATTTGAGTGATGAAGAAGAATTCCTATACAAACCTCCCATTCCAAGAAACGAAGAAAAATGTGAACAAGAAATTCAAATAGAAATGAAAGAATCAAGGAAAGAACACCCGAAAAAAGTTTACAAACCAACTCGACTTACTAAAGCAGGAGACCCGGGTGAATTTATCATTTCTTGCTTACTTAATGATGGTGCTGTATATAATGGACTCGCAGATTTAGGAGCAAGTGCAAATATTATGCCTCTTTCCTTATACAAAAGATTAGGCATGGGTAAATTAAAACCAACCAAAATAGGTGTTCAATCATTTGACCAAACCATTAAACACCCGGTTGGAATAGCAAATAATTTACTTGTTAACGTGGGAAGTTTGACCTTTGTTGCAAACTTCATAGTGATTAATATGGAGGAAAACCTTGGTGTTCCTCTAATTCTAGGTCGCCCATTTTTAGCAACCACCGAGGCATTCATTGATGTAAGAGAAGTTAGAATGACACTTAGGGATGGTGATACATCGATCACCTTTGTGAACCGAAAGTTTAGATCTCCACAAACCAAAACTGTTAGGCCAATAAAAACGCATAAGTGTGGGGAAGATGAAGAAACACTTAATGATGATCCAATCACAAAGAATGCCGTTGATGATACGAAATTAGATGAACCCATTTTTAACAGTTCAACGAAGAAACTTTATAAACGGATTCACGATGCTAAGATTAAAGGAAACTTTAAGTTATATAACCGATTAATATCCAATTTATCGTCAAAAGAAAAGGCAATGTTAGTTGAATTTGTGAAAGTTACGGAGGAAATCAACAAATGGATTGAAGTAAAAGTCAAAGATATGCAAGTTGTTGATGATTCAATTGAAAATAATGTTAATCACAATTTCGATACCACAGCTAACTAAATGTGGGGAGAATCAAGTCTTTAAAGGATAATATGTATTTCTGTTAGAGTTAGATTGTCTGTTTTCGTGTAGTTCTCGAAAATGGAACCCGAATGGTCTTTCCCTAGCAGACCCTAAAGAACTAGTCTTCTCCCCCCATTCTGAATTTTAATTTTTTTTAGGAAATAAAGACTGCCTGTGAACTAAACCATGGTCTAATGCTACACGCGTTGATCACTAAACGTAATAATGACACACTTCCGAGCGAAATAGTATCAGTAATCAGAGAAAGAATGGACGGAGTTAGAAAAGAATCCAGATGCGAAGATAATAAGTTACAATTTGGTAAAGGAAAATCAAAATCCGCAGCGAAAAGAAGAGCACGACACCTAGAAAGATGTCACAAATGCGGAAAATGGTCACATGGAGGTAAATGTTCAAATAATCAAACCTATTCAAATACCGAATTTGTTACTTTATGCAGAGACGGACCGTTCATATGTTTAGAAGAAAAGACACTGAATGCTCGAGGTTACGCCTATGTAGCCATGGAAAACCAATTAAACCGACTATCTTATGAATGAGATAGATCATATAACTAAGAAATCTATTTCACAGGTAAGTCTGTACAGTTTTTATTTTATTTTTTATTTTATTTTTAACCTTTTGATAATAAACGCTAATTTGTTCGCTATAAAGTATTAAATTGGTATTGAATAAAATTAGGTTTGGCGACCGAAATTATTGATATCATACAAAAATTTATTACATCACTGCGAAATTTAACGTTTATTCTTAAGGTATAAATATCTTTAATTAATCAACCAAAAATATTTCAAAAATTCGTCATGAGTTAAATTAGGTCTTGGAACCGAAATTACTTTACCGAAAAGAGGGGCGCATATTTTTGATAATATTTGATTGATTAAAGTGGGATAAAAAGCCAAAAAGATTTTTAATTTTATTTTTACCATGTTTTTAAAATTAATATATAAATCTTAAATTAATATTGTAAACTTTGTAAAAACAATATATTTAAAATTGTAAATATTTGAAAAATTAATATAAGTTTGGTGTGAATTTATAATATGAATTTTTAAATTAAGTTTGGTGTAATTTTTTAATTTTTTAAAAAAATATATGAATTTTTAATTTTATGCATTTCAAGTTGTAAGTTTGGTGTGAATTTTTAATATTAATTTTGAATTTATATTTAAATTGTGTGAATTTAAAAACAAAAATTTACTTTATCTCATTAATTTAAAAATATGATTTTTAAAATTCGTCGTAAGTTGAAGACTAGGTCTTTAAACCGAAATTGCTTTACCCGAGGGAGGGACGAGAACTTTTATTATCATTATTTTTAATCTTATTAAATTAAAGTATGCCAAAAACATTAAAAAACCCAAAAATCTTAGCTTTTAAAACAATCGCTACAAAAAGACAAATTTTAAAATTTTGTCGAAGGACGGACTAGGACATCGATCCGAAACGACCTCGTCCTAAATAACAAGGGAAACAAAATTTTAAAATTAATTACTTAATTGTTTTAATTAATATGAGATGTAAAAAAAAAAAAAAAGCAAACTCCGCGACTCGCGGAGTTTGAAGCGTTAAACACCGCGACTCGCGGAGGGATGAAATTACAGAAAAAAATAATAAAACAGCCGAACTGATCAGTCCCAACACACCACACCAAAAATACTGAAAAACACTGCGAAAAACCCGAAAAACCCCCAAAATCACAATTTTTAACCGTTAATCATCAATTCTTTTACTAAAATCATGTTGAGAAGGAAGCTATCTAGGAATTACTCAAGAAAAACGGTAAATTTCTACACCTAAACACCATTTAATCCGAAATTTGGTGTTCTTGAGCAATTTTTTCCCCAATTTGATTTTAATGCTTTTTAGTGTAATTAGGCTTAAATTGTTTATGTATTATGCTTGTATAACCTAGATTGATGCTGTTTAACATGATTAGAAGCCTTAAACTTCAAATTTTGAGTAATCTAGGGTTTGTGTTCTTGAGCAAATTTGGGGCTTTTTGATATAAACAGGTTATGGCCGATTTTTGTCATGAATTGTTGCTAAATTAAGTAGTGTAACATGTTTAGGTAGTTAAATGATCCAAACTTTGAGCCTAAACATGATTTTGAGAATTAAAGTGGACTTTTTCAAGTCTAAAAATTCATGAACTTGATTTTTGAAAGATAATGCCATTTGAAACTTGTTTAATTGCTAGTAATGATTATTTTGACATGTTATTTGAGTTGAATACTTATGAACTTGGCGAACATTTTCGTATATGCTTATTTGAAAAAGTGTAGATTTGATAAAAATGTGAAAATGAGCTTAAGTTTGATATAAATTGATCATGTCATTGTAATTATTTTGATTGATGATTTTGCTGACACTAATGCATATTTGGATGCACAAAAATTGTGTTTGATGTGTTTTGCAGACTGAAAGGGGTGAATCTTCATCCCAAGCACGCAATGATCCTGCTGAGAATGCGGAACAACATGAGGTGGATAACTACTACAAGCAAGATATACCTCACCCAGTCATGACATTTTCTGATATGCACTTGGAAGAGTTGCACCCGAACCTGAGATTTGACAGACTTTGGATAGATTATCCAAAATACCAAAGGGGTTTGCATACTCTTCATTCCAAAGTTGTTGAGGTACCAAGGGTCATAGAATGGGGACCCTTAGAAGCTGTAGAATTGGTCGGGCCAATTAGGGAATTACTTGTACAGAGGTATGGTAATTCTACTTTTAATGACTGGGTATGTTTATTCACCATGCGTAGACCTGTATATAAAGTATGGTGTGAAGAATTGTTGTGTAGTATAGAGTTGAATGATCGGGTAGCTAGTTTAACCGATCGATCTTTTATTAGATTTTTGTTAGGAGGTTCGATGCGCCACATGTCTTTACTAGACATGGCTCAGGCTTTACGTATATATACGCCTGAGGAGTTAGCATCTGCCGATTGTAGAGGGTTGATACTAAATGGTAGAAAGATAGATGAAAATTTTGATACACACGGTGTGTGGAGTCAAATGACAAGCCATCACCGTTTCAAATGGGAAAATTACTCTTATTTGGATATAGATAGAGCAGAATTAAGAGTGATTCATAGGTTTTTAGCTAATTCGATTACACAAAGGGGTAAGAACAAGGAAAACGTAAATGAACAGGATTTGTTTTACCATATGTGTATTCGAGACCCATAAAGCGCTGTAAGTATACCTTATTGTGTGGGTTATTATTTATCAACTATGGTCAGGGGGATGAGACCGCATAGCATAATAGGAGGTGGTATTTTTATTACTTTGATTGCTGAATATCTCGGTGTGGATATAAGTCGGGGGGGATTATTAGTCGAAGAACCAGAACCCCACGATACTATAGGTTTAAATGTATACCATGGTGCAAAGGTTTTGAAGAGGCGAAATAACGCCGCAGTACAATACCATGGTAGACATCCACAGGTTGAGAGAAACCAACAGCAAGGTAATGTAGGAGGGGGAAATGAGATGCAAGAAATGCAAAGGTTTATAGCTTCACAGGAGTACGAAAATGCTAGACAGAGAGCATTTGAAGATTGGCAAGTTCATCAGAACCAAATCATAGCTCATTGCCAACATATAGGTAGAAACTACATTCCTACACCGAAACCCATCTTCCCTCCCTGGTCTATAGAGATGCAACCACCGTATCCTACGTATAACCCTGCCGAAGCATTCTATAGCACCTATGGTTATGCCTGGAACCCCTATTGGTACCAGTATCATCCCTAGTCTACTTAGTTTTATTTATTTTGTAATTTGTAATGTTGATACGTTTAATACTTATGTTAATATTGTAATAGTTTTTATAATTTTCTAACTTTTATTCTTAGATTTTAATAATTTTTGAATGTGGGGTAATATTCCAAACTTCAAAAATATGTATATATGTTTGCAGTTTATCTTATGTACAGAACAGGGTAAAACAACACATTTTTAAAGACTGGCATTAAGTTCAGCAAAAGCAACTAATTTTGACGACAAGATGCAAAATATATGTGAAATAACAACGAGACGGAATGAACAAATGATGTGCACCATTTATCATTCAGCAAACAAACGCCAATATATTTGGAAACTTTGGTAAAAATTTAATCATTTTCACACAAATCACCCTCAATAATTTAAATTGTTACTGATTTCTTGCAAATGAGGGCATTGCAAGATCTTAAGTGTGGGAAGGGGTTAAATTCTTTCGGATTTTAAAATTTTTATCTTAAACACTTGGTTACCATTAAAAATACTAGTAAAGCAGTAGTTGTATTAGAATCTAGTGCTCTCTAATAATAAAGAACAGCCCTAGTCTTATATACTGACTACCCAATTCTAGTAAAATTTTTAAAAATTTTCAATTAAATGAACTCAAAATCATGTTTATACATATTTATGAACGATAAAACTAGGTTTTAACACCGAAATTAATGTTACCTCGGAAAGGACATAAATTGAGAAACAAACTAAAATGTTAAAATTCATTTAAAATGGAATAGAGGACGATAAAAAGGAAAATAAAAGCCAAGTGTGGGAAAATTTACCAAGTTATCTTAAACATATGTCACATATATCTGTAACAAATAACTGAAAATACTTTTGCTTTGGACTAAACTAAACTGTTTTACCCGATGAAAGAAAAGAAGAGATGGATCTACACGATGAATCAATTCCATCATTAAAAGGAAGTAAAGTCTTCCGAAAAAGAAACGCGCTTCTTGATTTAAGTCAGGAAGTTGTCGTCCAGACCAGCTGTAGGTTGACGAAAAATCTAGAAAAGTCATCACTAAAATCAGCAGGAAATCCACGGACCTCAGCATTAAACAGGGTCGCCAAGTGGTCAGATTTATCCTAACCATGAGAAGGATTTATCTCAAACAATGGGGGGCACCATGCAAATTAGCTGGATAAGACTAATGAATCAGATCCCCAGAAAGGATAATCTCCTTAAAAGATAAAAAATCAGCTTTTAAGCCTGATATTACTCAATCCTTGAGATTGACCTTAAAGATTGAGAATTACAAACTCATGGAATTCAATGATATCTAAACTCGAGCTTGAACGAGAAAATATTTTGATCAAAACTATAAACCGATTTGTTTTCTGAAAACCCATTTTCAATGCGTTCATTACCATTGAACGTGAAATCCTAGGAATTCACCTAGAATTCATTAGGTCACCTGAACTAAATCGGGTGTCAACCGTAAAAACGGTGGTTGCATAGCATGGTCAAAGACAGGACCTTGTGCCAGACCGAAAAATTATAAGGGTGAGCTTTACTATTGCTCCTACCAAGGATAGTAATTGCGTCCGACACGTTATAGACCATAATTAAAAGCATGTCAGGGGACATTGCCTTAACAGTTGCTTGTTCAACGCTTTCCTTTACAACCGGATGGTAGTTTACCGAAAGGTAATATACGAGACAAGTAAACTGGACGTGTTGCTTTCCAAATACAAGGTTAGCAAGTGGGTGACACAAAACCATAAGTTTTGAGCTAAAATTTTCAAATCTGAAACCCACCAAACCCACAAAAATATTTTGCAAACACCGGTAAAGGGTTATTCCGGAAAACTTATCTAGGGTAAAAACTAGATTTAATTTTCAAAGGATCAAATGTTTTCATAAAGATCCAATTTCCTTAATGGATCTAAATTTTTATAGTCATGTGGGACTGTAAACCATATCGTTACTACCATTGTTTATACCGCCGTATAGAAATCACTGATGTACAAAGTGTGAAGAATAAAGAAGTGATTCTAGTATTTCAAGACGATATTGCTTGAGGACAAGCAACGCTCAAGTGTGGGAATATTTGATAATGCTAAAAACGAATATATATTTCATAGCATTATTCCTCAAGAAAGACAAGCTTTTAGTTGCAATTGTTCTATTTACAAGTGATATTCGTTTAAATAATAAAAGGTGAAGACAAAAGACAGATTTGACGAATTGAAGACGCAAACGACCAAAAAGCTCAAAAGTACAAAAGACAATCAAAGAGGTTCCAATTATTGATAAGAAACGTCTCAAAATTACAAGAGTACAAGATTCAAAACGCAAAGTACAAGATATTAAATTGTACGCAAGGACGTTCGAAAATCCGGAACCGGGACTAGAGTCAACTCTCAACGCTCGACGCAACGGACTAAAAATTACAAGTCAACTATGCACATAAATATAATATAATATTTAAATAATTCTTATAATTATTTAATATATTATATTTATTTAAAAATCCGTCGACAAGAAAGACTCCAAAAGGGACTGAGCTGTAATTTCAAACTCCGCGACTCGCGGAGTTTGAAGGCCAAAAATGCCGCGAGTCGCGGAGCTCCAAGTTTTGAAAATCCCTATAAAAGCAACCGAATTCTGAGCATTTGATATCCATCATATATCCATCTCTCTATCTATATCGTATATATTTATATTTATATTTTAATTTTAATTTTAATTTTAATTTTAATTTTAATCCTAATAATAAGGGTATGTTAGCGAATATTGTAAGGGTGTAAGTCGAAATTCTGTCCGTGTAACGCTACGCTATTTTTAATCATTGTAAGTTATGTTCAACCTTTTTACATTAATGTCTCGTAGCTAAGTTATTATTATGCTTATTTAATCCGAAGTAATCATGATGTTGGGCTAATTACTAAAATTAGGTAATTGGGCTTTGTACCATAATTGGGGTTTGGATAAAAGAACGACACTTGTGGAAATTAGACTATGGGCTATTAATGGGTTTTATATTAACTAAACAATACCTTGTTAATTTAATATACAAACTTATAATTCGACGTATTTATATATAACCACATACGCTTTACTGGGTACGGTGGGCGGGATATCTATAAATACCAATAATTATTCATTTTACCAGATACGGAACTGGATTAATAGTTAATAGACTTGTCGAAACAGGGGTGAATTACATTCAAGGGTAATTGGTGTAATTGTTAACAAAGTAGTAAAACCTTGGTTTACACGCAGTCGATAACCTGGTGTATTCATTAAACAAAGTATTAAAACCTTGTTACAATTCGAATCCCCAATTAGTTGGAATATTTGACTTCAGGAATAAGAATAATTTGACGAAGGCTTTCGCTCTTTATATTTATGACTGATGGACTATTATGGACAAAATCCGTATGGACATATTAAATAATCCAGGACAAAGGACAATTAACCCATGGGCATAAAACTAAAATCAACACGTCAAACATCATGATTACGGAAGTTTAAATAAGCATAATTCTTTTATTTCATATTTAATTTCCTTTATTTTATATTTAATTGCACTTCTAATTATCGCATTTTTATTGTTATTGTATTTAATTGCACTTTTAATTATCGTACTTTTTAATTATCGCAAGTTTATTTTATCGCACTTTTATTATTCGCAATTTCATTATCATTATTTACTTTACGCTTTAATTTAAGTCTTGTATTTATTTTTAATATTTTACATTTGGTTTTAACTGCGACTAAAGTTTTAAAATCGACAAACCGGTCATTAAACGGTAAAAACCCCCCTTTATAATAATAATATTACTTATATATATATTTGTATTTTTATAAAAGTAAACTCATATAGCATTAAGCTTTGTTTAAAAAAGATTCCCTGTGGAACGAACCGGACTTACTAAAAACTGTACTACTGTACGATTAGGTACACTGCCTATAAGTGTTGTAGCAAGGTTTAAGTATATCCATTCTATAAATAAATAAATATCTTGTGTAAAATTGTATCGTATTTAATAGTATTTCCTTGTAAACTTTAATAGTATTTTATACCCCTTAGCTTTGACATCATTTATAATCAGAAATACAGGTTACAAGTCATTTTTGTAAAGGTAGTCATTTCAGTCGAAAGAACGACGTCTAGATGACCATTTTGGAAAACATACTTCCATTTTGATTTTAATCATGATTTTTGGATATAGTTTCATGTTCATAAGAAAAATCATTTTACCAGAAGAACAACTTTTAAATCAAAGTTTATCAAAGTTTTTAATTAACTAACCCAAAACAGCCTGTGGTGTTACTACGACGGCGTATATCCAGTTTTACGGTGTTTTTCGTGTTTTCAGGTTTTAAATCATTAAGTTAGCATATCATATAGATATAGAACATGTGTTTAGTTGATTTTGAAAGTCAAGTTAGAAGGATTAACTTTTGTTTGCGAACAAGTTTAGAATTAACTAAACTATGTTCTAGTGATTACAAGTTTAAACCTTTGAATAAGGTAGTTTTATATATATGAATCGAATGATGTTATGAACAATATTACTACCTCAGGTTTTGTGGATAAACCCACTGGAAATGAGAAAAATATATCTAGCTTCAAAGGATCCTTGGATGGCTTGAAAGTTCTTGAAGAAGAATCATAACACGAAAACAAGTTCAAGTAAGATTTCCACTCAAAATAAGATTGTTAGAGTTATAGAAATTGAATCAAAGTTTGAATATGAGTATTACCTTGAATTAGAAAGATATCTTACTGTAAATAAGAAAGATTTCTTGAGATTGGATGATCACTTTACAAGATTGGAAGTAAGCTAGCAAACTTGGAAGTATTCTTGATTTTATGAAACTAGAACTTATAGAATTTATGAAGAACACTTAGAACTTGAAGATAGAACTTGAGAGAGATCAATTTGATGAAGAAAATTGATGAATGAAAGTGTTTGCAGGTGTTTTTGGTCGTTGGTATATGGATTAGATATAAAGAATGTGTAATTTTGTTTACATGTAAATAAGTCATGAATGATTACTAATATTTTTGTAATTTTATGAGATATTTCAAGCTAGTTGCTAAATGATGGTTCCTACATGTTTTAGGTGACTCACATGGGCTGCTAAGAGCTGATCATTGGAGTGTATATACCAATAGTACATACATCTAAAAGCTGTGTATTGTACGAGTACGAATACGGGTGCATACGAGTAGAATTGTTGATGAAACTGAACGAGGATGTAATTGTAAGCATTTTTGTTAAGTAGAAGTATTTTGATAAGTGTCTTGAAGTCTTTCAAAAGTGTATAAATACATATTAAAACACTACATGTATATACATTTTAACTGAGTCGTTAAGTCATCGTTAGTCGTTACATGTAAATGTTGTTTTGAAGCCTTTAGGTTAACGATCCTGTTAAGTGTTGTTAACCCATTGTTTATTATATCAAATGAGATATTAAATTATTACATTATCATTAAATTATGATATATTAATATATCTTAATATGATATATATACAATTAAATATCGTTACAACGATAATCGTTACATATATGTCTCGTTTCGAAATCATTAAGTTAGTAGTCTTGTTTTTACATATGTAGTTCATTGTTAATATACTTAATGATATGTTTACTTATCATAATACCATGTTAACTATATATATATATATATATATATATATATATATATATATATATATATATATATATCCATATATATGACATCATATAGTTTTTACAAGTTTTAACATTCGTGAATCACCGGTCAACTTGGGTGGTCAATTGTCTATATAAAACCTATTTCAATTAATCAAGTCTTAACAAGTTTGATTGCTTAACATGTTGGAAACACTTAATCATATAAATATCAATTTCATTTAATATATATAAACATGGAAAAGTTTGGGTCACTACAGTACCTACCCGTTAAATAAATTTCGTCCCGAAATTTTAAGCAGTTGGAGGTGTTGACGTATCTTCTGGAAATAAATGCGGGTATTTCTTCTTCATTTGATCTTCTCATTCCCAGGTGAACTCGGGTCCTCTATGAGCATTCCATCGAACCTTAACAATTGGTATCTTGTTTTGCTTGATCCTTTTAACCTCACGATCCATTATCTCTACGGGTTCTTCAATGAATTGTAGTTTTTCATTGATTTTAATTTCGTCTAAAGGAATAGTGAGATCTTCTTTAGCTAAGCACTTATTCAGATTCAAGACGTGAAAGGTATTATGTACATTGGCAAGTTGTTGAGGTAATTCAAGTCGGTAGGCTACTGGTCCGACACGATCTAAAATCTTGAATGGTCCAATGTATCTTGGATTTAGTTTCCCCCATTTACCAAATTGAACAACGCCTTTCCAAGGAGAAACCTTAAGCATGACCATCTCCCCAATTTCAAATTATATATCTTTCCTTTTATGGTCCGCGTAGCTCTTTTGTCGACTCTGAGCGGTTTTCAACCGTTGTTGAATTTGGATGATTTTCTCTGTAGTTTCTTGGATTATCTCTGAACCCGTAATCTGTCTATCCCCCAATTCATTCCAAAAAATTGGAGATCTGCACTTTCTACCATAAAGTGCTTCGAACGGTGCCATTTTGATACTCGAGTGGTAACTGTTGTTGTAGGAAAATTCTGCAAATGGTAGATGTCGATCCCAACCGTTTCCAAAATCAATAACACATGCTCGTAGCATGTCTTCAAGATTCTGTATCGTCCTTTCGCTCTGCCCATCGGTTTATGGATGATAGGCAGTACTCATGTCTAGACGAGTTCCCAATGCTTGTTGTAATGTCTGCCAAAACCTTGAAACAAATCTGCCATCCCTATCAGAGATAATAGAGATTGGTATTCCATGTCTGGAGACGACTTCCTTCAAATACAGTCGTGCTAACTTCTCCATCTTGTCATCTTCTCTTATTGGCAGGAAGTGTGCTGATTTGGTGAGACGATCAACTATTACCCAAATAGTATCAAAACCACTTGCAGTCCTTGGCAATTTAGTGATGAAATCCATGGTAATGTTTTCCCACTTCCATTCCGGGATTTCGGGTTGTTGAAGTAGACCTGATGGTTTCTGATGCTCAGCTTTGACCTTAGAACACGTTAAACATTCCCCTACGTATTTAGCAACATCGGCTTTCATACCTGGCCACCAAAAATGTTTCTTGAGATCTTTGTACATCTTCTCCGTTCCAGGATGTATTGAGTATCTGGTTTTATGAGCTTCTCTAAGTACCATTTCTCTCATATCTCCAAATTTTGGTACCCAAATTCTTTCAGCCCTATATCGGGTTCCGTCTTCCCGAATATTAAGATACTTCTCCGATCCTTTGGGTATTTCATCCTTTAAATTTCCCTCTTTTAAAATTCCTTGTTGCGCCTCCTTTATTTGAGTAGTAAGGTTATTGTGAATCATTATAGTCATAGCTTTTACTCGAATGGGTTCTATGTCCTTTCTACTCAAAGCGTCGGCTACCACATTCGCCTTTCCCGGGTGGTAACGAATCTCAAAGTCGTAATAATTCAATAATTCAATCCACCTGCACTGCCTCATGTTCAGTTGTTTCTGATTAAATATATGTTGAAGACTTTTGTGGTCGGTATATATAATACTTTTGACCCCATATAAGTAATGCCTCCAAGTCTTTAATGCAAAAACAACAGCGCCTAATTCCAAATCGTGTGTCGTATAATTTTGCTCGTGAATCTTCAATTGTCTAGACGCATTGTAACGACCCGACCAAAACCGTTATTGACGGCGCCGTTAACTTAGGTCCCGTTGCGTGGTCGCAGTCCCTATATGAGACTCGTTTGACCAAAATTATGTCGCATTCATTTGAAAGGTACAAGACTTGCAAGTTTAGTTTACAAAACCGTTCGACAACAAGTCTAAGTTTACAAAAGTTGTAAAGTATAAATGAAATAACTTGCGACATAATTAGTTTAAAAACACAGTTGCTATAAATAGCGTAAGTATGTAAACAAAAGTTTGAATCCAAAGGTGCTATCACTAGCGTATGTATGTATGTATCTTGACTCCAAGCAAATAATCAGAGTGTATGCATGTATGCTTGACCCCAAGCAAGTATGAGTGTACGCGGAAGCATGTATCAAATATCCAAGTATGAACCTGAGAAACATATAGAAAACTGTCAACGAAAAACGTTGGTGAGATCATAAATGTATTTGTGAAAGTATATTTTGAACCACAATAGTTTGTATAGATGATTATCCAAATCGTATTTATTCCGAAGAATGTAGTTTGTATTGCGAGCACCCAATTACCAAAGCTTAACTGAATCTTCCCTCTGAATTTTGAATATAGTGTTAGAACATACACTATGCACGTTGAAATTATATTTCATCCACTAACAGTAGCGAACCGTCTGAATGAGGGTTCGTTAAACCCGTATGGCCACACAACATAATCACTCGCTTACACTTACACCCTGCAAGTGGAACTAATGATAGTTGGATTGAGGACTTTTGTTCTAACTCGCCTGTATCTTTGTATTCGTATATTGTGTTCAAAGTATAAAAGTATGAAAAGTATATATACATGTGAAATGTATATAAGTATGTATTGTATATGTTTCTCAGCCCACGATTTAAAAGTATAAAAAGTTGTTGAAAATGTGGGACTATGATCTCACCTCGAGTGCACGAGTATAAATGTACTTCACAAAGTAAACGTGTGCATGAATGTTGCTTAGCCTTGACCTAAACAAGTAAGTTGTATCAATTAACCGGTTACGACACAAGGTCAGGTGAAATGTGTTCAATTAGTCCTATGGCTCGTTACGACTCGATTAAGTATAGCATGTGAATCACGTTGTCAAGTTTCATGCAAGAATCAAGTATAAAAGCATGTTAGAACGATTGTATAAAAGTTTGGTTAAGTTTGACTAAAAGTCAAACTTGGTCAAAGTCAACGAAAAAGTCAACACGTTCGGGTCGGGTCCCGAACTATTTTCTATGCTAGTTATTCATATATAAGCATGTTAAAACAAGTTGCATGTAAATTGGAGGTCTAGAACATGTCAAACATTTTTAGTAAAAAGGTCAAGGGAAACAGAATCTGGACGCGGCTTATGTCGCGCCGCGGCCAGGCCTGTCGCGCCGCGACAATGGCCGTGGCCTGGTCCCAGGCCTGTTTCACTTGTTCAAGGCTTGGTAAAATTTCAAACAAACGCAAAACTCAAACCGTAAACAATTAGAAAGCGTATCTTATACCGTTGGAAAGCTCTTTTGACAAGGAACACAACTAAACATGTTTCATTAAACAAAAACAACATTTTCCATAACCGATTTCTCGTCAAGTGATCATTTAAAAGTCCATTTTCAAAGTTTCAAGTTCATCAATTGCATTTTAAGTTTCGGGAATCCAATTCACACATATGATATGCCGTTTCGAAGGTAATGAAGCATACATTACTACTAAACACTAACAATTAACATTCCATGGCATTTAAGCATCCAAAAGTTCATGTCAAGAACTATCAAACCCTAGTCAAACATCAAAAGAAATCATTAATCGGGTTTTTGAAGTTTTCTTAATCAACCTACACATCAAAATGTAGCTAATGATACTAGTAACACAATTAAAACATGCACTTTAACAATCTAACAACATTAACTCATCCAAAATCAAGGATTAAGCAAACCCATTTCAAAAACTCAAACTAGTTACTCCAAACCACAAATCGAGCAAACAAAACATATATTCATGTTACACACGAGCCATAGACACTAACTAACACAATTTCAAGTATATAAAACGAATTTATAGAAATCTAGAGTTTTTAGAAAGTTACCCAAAATCGGTGAATTTGGTACCAAATCGAAGAGGATGATGAGAGGATCACGAATATGTAATTTGTTTTGAAGTTTGCTTCCCGATCCGGATTTAGATGATGATTTTATGAAGTTGGGATTTGTGTGTGTTCTTGCTAGAGAGAAAGAGAGAGAGATGGAGGGATTGAATGGTGGTGATTGGGGTGGACTAGTTGACCTAGTCAACTAGTTTGCCCCGTGTCAATTTTAGTCCCTCGAGTTTAGAAGCGGGTGCGGGATTTAACCAAACGAATATTTTAAAAACGCTCGAGTAAATGAGTGATGTTATAATTAAATAACGGAAATATTATGAACGTTAGTCAACGGAAACTACGAATTTAAATAACGAAAGGTATTATTTTAAAAAAAAAAAAAGACGGTGTTAAAATAAATTTAACGGAAAAACACGGGATGTTACACGCATAAGCAATTACCTTCGTTCGTTGCATTAATACACAACTGAGGCCTTGCTTTGAGGCGTCACAATATATCACAAAATCATCATTCCCTTCAGGAAATGACAATATAGGTGCCGTAGTTAACTTTTTCTTCAACAATTTAAACGCTTTTTCTTGTTCATCCTTCCATTCAAATTTCTTCCCTTTATGCGTTAATGCAGTCAAGGGTTTTGCTATTTTGAAAAAATCTTGGATGAATCTTCTGTAGTAACCAGCCAGTCCTAAAAATTGGCGTATATGCTTCGGAGTTTTAGGGGTTTCCTACTTTTCAACGGTCTCAATCTTTGCCGGATCCACCTGAATACCTTCTTTATTCACTATGTGACCGAGGAATTGAACTTCTTCCAACCAAAATGCACACTTTGAAAACTTAGTGTACAGTTTTTCTTTCCTCAACAACTCTAGCACTTTTCTCAAATGTTCTTCGTGCTCTTGATCATTCTTTGAGTAGATAAGTATGTCATCAATGAAAACAATGACAAACTTGTCGAGATATGGCCCACACACACGGTTCATGAGGTCCATGAATACAAATGGTGCGTTAGTCAATCCAAACGGCATAACCATAAACTCGTAATGACCGTAACGCGTTCTGAAAGCAGTCTTCAAAATATCGTCCTCCTTCACCCGCATTTGATGATACCCAGAACGTAAATCAATCTTCGAATAAACTGACGAGCCTTGTAATTGATCAAATAAGTTGTCGATTCTCAGTAGTGGGTGACGGTTCTTGATGGTAAGTTTGTTCAACTCTTGGTAATCAATACACAACCTGAATGTACCATCCTTCTTTTTGACAAATAAAACAGGAGCTCCCCATGGTGATGTACTTGGTCATATGAAACCACGCTCTAGAAGTTCTTGTAATTGGCTTTGAAGTTCCTTCATTTCGCTGGGTGCGAGTCTGTATGGAGCACGAGCTATTGGTGCAGATCCCGGTAAAAGATCTATTTGAAATTCAACAATTCAGTGTGGAGGTAATCCCGGTAATTCTTTCAGAAATACATCGGGAAATTCTTTTGCGACGGAAACATCATTGATGCTCTTTTCTTCAGTTTGTACTTTCTCAACGTGTGCTAGAACAGCATAGCAACCCTTTCTTATTAACTTTTGCGCCTTCTAATTACTAATAAGATTTAACTTCGCATTGCTCTTTTCTCCGTACACCATTAAGGGTTTTCCTTCTTCTCGTACAATGCGAATTGCATTTTTGTAACATACGATCTCTTCTTTCACCTCTTTCAACTAGTCCATGCCAATTATCACATCAAAACTCCCTAACTCTACTGGTATCAAATCAATCTTAAATGTTTCGCTAACCAGTTTAATTTCTCGATTCCGACATATATGATCTGCTATAATTAATTTGCCGTTTGCTAATTCTAGTATAAACTTATTATCCAAAGGAGTCAATGGACAACTTAATTTAGCACAGAAATCCTTACTCATATAGCTTCTATCCGCACCCGAATCAAATAAAACATAAGCAGATGTATTGTCAATAAGAAATGTACCCGTAACAAGTTCCGGGTCTTCCTGCGTTTCAACCGCATTAATGTTGAAGACTCTTCCTCGGCCTTGCCCATTATTATCCCCCTGACTTGGACACATATTTTTGTAATGGCCCTTCTTCCCGCATCCGAAATAGGTAATGTATGCATAACTTGTTCCGGCATTATTTGTTCCCTTAGCCATTGATCCGTAGATTTCGCACTTTGTCGCACCATGGCCCTTTCTATTACACTTAGTACACACTGCTGTACAGAGCCCAGTTGGATGGTATCCTTCACATCTCTGGCAGAATTTCTGCCTCTTGTTGTTATTGTTGGGATTGTTGTTGTTGCGGTTGTTATTGTTGTTGAAACGGTTGTTGTAGTTGTTACTGGGGTGGTTGTTGTTGTTGCGTTTGTTGTTGCGAAAATTGGTGCGATTGTAGTTATGATTGTTGGGTTGATTATTGAAATTGTGACCCTTGTCACTGGTTTCTTCCCATTTCCTCTTGATTTGTTTCGTATTGGCTTCTTCGGCCGCATGTTCTTTAATCCTTTCCTCAATTTGATTTATAAGTTTATGAGCCATTCGACTTGCCTTTTGTATGGAGGCGGGCTCGTGTGAACTTATATCCTCTTAGATCCTTTCCAGTAACCCTTATACAAATGCGTCGATTTTCTCTTCTTCATCTTCGAACGCTCCCGGACACAATAGGCACAACTCTGTGAATCGTCGTTCGTACGTGGTAATATCAAACCCTTGTGTTCGTAACCCTCTAAGCTCTACCTTGAGCTTATTGACCTTGTTTCTGGGACGGTACTGCTCGTTCATTAAGTGTTTGAATGCTGACCACGGTAGTGCGTAAGCAGCATCTTGTCCCACTTGTTCGAGATAGGTATTCCACCATGTTAACGCAGTACCTGTGAAGGTAAGCGTGGCGTACTTTACCTTATCTTCCTCAGCACATTTGCTTATAGCAAACACAGATTCGACCTTTTAGGTCCTTCTTTTCAGTCCGACTGGTCCTTCAGTTCCATCGAATTCCAGAGGTTTACAGGCAGTGAAAGACTTGTAGGAGCATCCTATACAGTTTCCTGTGGAGTTAACTCCACTGCTAGACCCTGAGTTATTGTTGTTTTGCATTGCAGCCTGTACTGCGGCTATATTTGCTACAAGGAAAGCACGGAAGTCTTCCTCACTCATGTTCAAGTTCTGACGAGTAGTCGGTGCCATTTCCTTCAAAAATAGCCAAAAGAATTAAGTTAATCATATAGAATATTAAGAGTAGTCAATAGTATTCCGTAGCATAGTATGAACTCATTTATAAAAGCTTTTTCTTCATATTAGCATTTTATAAGTTTTAATTCGGGTAATACCTACCCATTAAGTTCATACTTAGTAGCTAACATACAATTCAACTACTACAATTCTATATGAAAACTGATTATAATAATATTTCACATTCAAAATTTTAAACAATATTTTGCAAACTTAGCATGAAATATAGCACATAAAAACTCTGATACAAAACAGATACGAAGACAATTCTAGTTAATACGCAAGTCGTTCAACAAAGGCAATAAAGACACGTAATTCATACGTCCAGAAACAAGTCATGCATTCTGGTTTTACTATGACTACTTCCCATCCTTGGTCTTGTGGAACATAACCGTTGTGACCGTTGACAAGACATCATGTTGTAATGTCGTCAAAAGGACGAGGGTTTCGTAATGTCCAACAGCCCCGTAATAATCTAAAAATCTTGTTTCTCATCTCAACTACCGAGTCCATAACTTGTGGGAATTTTTTATTTAAAAGTTGCAACCCAATGTTTTTTTCTCAATTTGATGAGAAGCGAACATTATTAACCCGTAAGCATAACATGCTTCTTTATATTGCATGTTAGAAGCTCTTTCTAACTCACGAAATCCTATGTTCGGATATGTTGAGTCAAAATAGGTTCTTAACCCGTAGAGTAAAATTGCATTTGAGTTCCCAGCATTTAACGCTTTAAAGAAACACGGCGTAACTTACGGTCTCCCTAATGTGATATACCCCACCTATCAAAGGAAAGCCTTTTATAAACTAAGGCATTTCTGGAAAGTCTTTCAAATGTTTGACAAGTTAAATTCGCCATAACTAAATGTGCTGATGAATTCTGACCGACTCTAGACAAGATTTCCTCAATCATATCCTCTGGTAGGTCTTCTAAAATATTCGGTTGTCTACCCTTAACGTCCATTTTGTTTTTATACTGTAAAATAGACAAGGATTAGATTCGTAAAAGATAATTAACAAACAATACAAACAATTTTTATATAGAACATAAAAGTACAAGCACACTATATTACATATATTACACAACATGATTACAACTCTTTAATCCGACTCACTCGTTTCTTTTTCTTCGGACTTGGTTCGTTTGGCTAATTTCCTAGGGATATATGATGCTCCCCTAATACAAGCTGTCATTTTCCACAATGGTTTAGAAAAACCTGGTGGTTTAGAGGTTCCCGGGTCATTGTTACATTTTAGGAAATACGGATGTTGCCGATTCATATAAAGTTCATCGGGGTTGGAATTGGGTTTCTCTATTTTTATACCTTTTCCCTTATTATTTTCTTTTGCTTTATTAAATTGGGTTGAAGTAATTTCTATAACATCATCGAAATCCTCATCGGGATCCGATTCATCGGAAAATTGATAATCTTCCCAATATTTTGCTTCCTCGGCGGAAACACCATTGACCATTATTAACTTTGGTCCGTTGGTTGAGGATTTTCTTTTATTTAATCGATTTACTATAGGTATCAATATTTCTTCTTTCGGAACCTCTTCTTCTTCCGGTTCCTCCTCTTCGGATTCCTCTTCTTCCGATTCCTCTTCTTCAGGTTCCTCTTCAGGAATTTGTGAATCTTCCCAAATTATATTTGACTCTTCATTATTATTAGGTGAGTCAATGGGATTTGTAATAGTGGTAGACATCTGTCACACAATATCAAACACATTAAGAGGTTAATATATCATATAATATTTACATGTTAATAATATATAATTTCCAACAAAAGTGTTATGCTATCGTTTTTAAAGAAAAAACAGTCGAAGTCCAGACTCACTAATGTATCCTAACAAACTCGATAAGACACACTAATGCAAATTTCTGGTTCTCTAAGACCAACGCTCGGATACCAATTGAAATGTCCCGTTCGTATTGATTATAAACGTTCCATATTAATTGATTTCGTCGCGAGGTTTTGACCTCTATATGAGACCTTTTTTCAAAGACTGCATTCGATTTTAAAACAAACCATAACCTTTAAAATATTACGATGATTATCAAATAATGATAATCTAAAATATAGCGTGTTTCACACGACCATTACATAATGGTTTACAATAATATTACACATCAACATAAGTCTTCGAATGCAGTTTCTAAACAATATTATACAAGCATGGACTCCAAATCTTGTCCTTAATTTAGTATGCAACAGTGGAAGCTCTTAATAATCACCTGAGAATAAACATGCTTAAAACGTCAACAAAATTATTGGTGAGTTATAGGTTTAACCTACATATTATTAAATCATAATAA